>NW_028270145.1:117564293-117771383 GCF_037043375.1 Chiloscyllium plagiosum
ACACACTCACTCACTCCCCACCTACACACTCACTCACTCCCCACCTACACACTCACTCACTCCCCGTCTACACACTCACTCACTCCCCACCTACACACTCACTCCCTCTCCACCTACACACTCACTCACTCCCCACCTACACACTCACTCACTCCCCACCTACACACTCACTCACTCCCACCTACACACTCACTCACTCCCCACCTACACACTCACTCACTCCCCACCTACACACTCACTCACTCCCCACCTACACACTCACTCACTCCCCACCTACACACTCACTCCTCCCGTCTACACACTCACTCACTCCCCACCTACACACTCACTCACTCCCCAACTACACACTCACTCACTCCCCACCTACACACTCACTCACTCCCCACCTACACACTCACTCCCCACCTACACACTCACTCACTCCCCACCTACACACTCACTCACTCCCCACCTACACACTCACTCACTCCCCACCTACACACTCACTCACTCCCCAACTACACACTCACTCACTCCCACCTACACACTCACTCCCACCTACACACTCACTCACTCCCCACCTACACACTCACTCACTCCCCACCTACACACTCACTCACTCCCCACCTACACACTTACTCACTCCCCGTCTACACACTCACTAACTCCCCACCTACACACTCACTCACTCCCCACCTACACACTCACTCACTCCCCGTCTACACACTCACTCACTCCCCGTCTACACACTCACTCACTCCCCAACTACACACTCACTCACTCCCCACCTACACACTCACTCACTCCCCCACACTCCACTCACTCCCCCGTCCTACACACTCACTCACTCCCCGTCTACACACTCACTCACTCCCCCAACTACACACTCACTCACTCCCCCACCTACACACTCACTCACTCCCCACCTACACACTCACTCACTCCCCGTCTACACACTCACTCACTCCCCCAACTACACACTCACTCACTCCCCACCTACACACTCACTCACTCCCCCACCTACACACTCACTCACTCCCCCACATACACACTCACTCACTCCCCACCTACACACTCACTCACTCCCCGTCTACACACTCACTCACTCCCCACCTACACACTCACTCACTCCCCGTCTACACACTCACTCACTCCCCAACTACACACTCACTCACTCCCCACCTACACACTCACTCACTCCCCACCTACACACTCACTCACTCCCCACATACACACTCACTCACTCCCCACCTACACACTCACTCACTCCCCAACTACACACTCACTCACTCCCCACCTACACACTCACTCACTCCCCACCTACACACTCACTCACTCCCCACCTACACACTCGCTCACTCCCCACCTACACACTCACTCACTCCCCGTCTACACACTCACTCACTCCCCACCTACACACTCACTCACTCCCCACCTACACACTTACTCACTCCCCGTCTACACACTCACTCACTCCCCACCTACACACTCACTCACTCCCCACCTACACACTCACTCACTCCCCGTCTACACACTCACTCACTCCCCACCTACACACTCACTCACTCCCCACCTACACACTCACTCACTCCCCACCTACACACTCACTCACTCCCCACCTACACACTCACTCACTCCCCACCTACACACTCACTCACTCCCCGTCTACACACTCACTCACTCCCCACCTACACACTCACTCACTCCCCGTCTACACACTCACTCACTCCCCACCTACACACTCACTCACTCCCCACCTACACACTCACTCACTCCCCACCTACACACTCACTCACTCCCCGTCTACACACTCACTCACTCCCCGTCTACACACTCACTCACTCCCCGTCTACACACTCACTCACTCCCCAACTACACACTCACTCACTCCCCACCTACACACTCACTCACTCCCCACCTACACACTCACTCACTCCCCGTCTACACACTCACTCACTCCCCGTCTACACACTCACTCACTCCCCACCTACACACTCACTCACTCCCCACCTACACACTCGCTCACTCCCCACCTACACACTCACTCACTCCCCACCTACACACTCACTCACTCCCCGTCTACACACTCACTCACTCCCCCACCTACACACTCACTCACTCCCCGTCTACACACTCGCTCACTCCCCACCTACACACTCACTCACTCCCCACGTACACACTCACTCACTCCCCACCTACACACTCACTCACTCCCCACCTACACACTCGCTCACTCCCCACCTACACACTCACTCACTCCCCCACCTACACACTCACTCACTCCCCACCTACACACTCACTCACTCCCCGTCTACACACTCGCTCACTCCCCGTCTACACACTCACTCACTCCCCACCTACACACTCGCTCACTCCCCGTCTACACACTCACTCACTCCCCACCTACACACTCACTCACTCCCCACCTACACACTCGCTCACTCCCCACCTACACACTCACTCACTCCCCACCTACACACTCACTCACTCCCCCACCTACACACTCACTCACTCCCCACCTACACACTCACTCACTCCCCACCTACACACTCACTCACTCCCCACCTACACACTCACTCCCCACCCTACACACTCACTCACTCCCCGTCTACACACTCACTCACTCCCCACCTACACACTCACTCACTCCCCGTCTACACACTCACTCCCCACCTACACACTCACTCACTCCCCACCTACACACTCACTCACTCCCCACCTACACACTCCCTCACTCCCCACCTACACACTCACTCACTCCCCGTCTACACACTCGCTCACTCCCCGTCTACACACTCACTCACTCCCCACCTACACACTCGCTCACTCCCCGTCTACACACTCACTCACTCCCCACCTACACACTCACTCACTCCCCACCTACACACTCGCTCACTCCCCACCTACACACTCACTCACTCCCCACCTACACACTCACTCACTCCCCACCTACACACTCACTCACTCCCCACCTACACACTCACTCACTCCCCACCTACACACTCACTCACTCCCCGTCTACACACTCACTCACTCCACACCTACACACTCACTCACTCCCCGTCTACACACTCACTCACTCCCCACCTACACACTCACTCACTCCCCGTCTACACACTCACTCACTCCCCACCTACACACTCACTCACTCCCCACCTACACACTCACTCACTCCCCACCTACACACTCACTCACTCCCCGTCTACACACTCACTCACTCCCCGTCTACACACTCACTCACTCCCCACCTACACACTCACTCACTCCCCACCTACACACTCACTCACTCCCCGTCTACACACTCACTCACTCCCCGTCTACACACTCACTCACTCCCCACCTACACACTCACTCCCCACCTACACACTCACTCACTCCCCGTCTACACACTCACTCACTCCCCACCTACACACTCACTCACTCCCCGTCTACACACTCACTCCCCACCTACACACTCACTCACTCCCCACCTACACACTCACTCACTCCCCACCTACACACTCCCTCACTCCCCACCTACACACTCACTCACTCCCCGTCTACACACTCACTAACTCCCCACCTACACACTCACTCACTCCCCGTCTACACACTCACTCCCCACCTACACACTCACTCACTCCCCACCTACACACTCACACACTCCCCACCTACACACTCACTCACTCCCCACCTACACACTCACTCACTCCCCACCTACACACTCACTCACTCCCCACCTACACACTCACTCACTCCCCGTCTACACACTCACTCACTCCCCGTCTACACACTCACTCACTCCCCAACTACACACTCACTCACTCCCCACCTACACACTCACTCACTCCCCACCTACACACTCACTCACTCCCCGTCTACACACTCACTCACTCCCCGTCTACACACTCACTCACTCCCCAACTACACACTCACTCACTCCCCACCTACACACTCACTCACTCCCCACCTACACACTCACTCACTCCCCGTCTACACACTCACTCACTCCCCAACTACACACTCACTCACTCCCCACCTACACACTCACTCACTCCCCACCTACACACTCACTCACTCCCCACATACACACTCACTCACTCCCCACCTACACACTCACTCACTCCCCGTCTACACACTCACTCACTCCCCACCTACACACTCACTCACTCCCCGTCTACACACTCACTCACTCCCCAACTACACACTCACTCACTCCCCACCTACACACTCACTCACTCCCCACCTACACACTCACTCACTCCCCACATACACACTCACTCACTCCCCACCTACACACTCACTCACTCCCCAACTACACACTCACTCACTCCCCACCTACACACTCACTCACTCCCCACCTACACACTCACTCACTCCCCACCTACACACTCGCTCACTCCCCACCTACACACTCACTCACTCCCCGTCTACACACTCACTCACTCCCCACCTACACACTCACTCACTCCCCACCTACACACTTACTCACTCCCCGTCTACACACTCACTCACTCCCCACCTACACACTCACTCACTCCCCACCTACACACTCACTCACTCCCCGTCTACACACTCACTCACTCCCCACCTACACACTCACTCACTCCCCACCTACACACTCACTCACTCCCCACCTACACACTCACTCACTCCCCACCTACACACTCACTCACTCCCCACCTACACACTCACTCACTCCCCGTCTACACACTCACTCACTCCCCACCTACACACTCACTCACTCCCCGTCTACACACTCACTCACTCCCCACCTACACACTCACTCACTCCCCACCTACACACTCACTCACTCCCCACCTACACACTCACTCACTCCCCGTCTACACACTCACTCACTCCCCGTCTACACACTCACTCACTCCCCGTCTACACACTCACTCACTCCCCAACTACACACTCACTCACTCCCCACCTACACACTCACTCACTCCCCACCTACACACTCACTCACTCCCCGTCTACACACTCACTCACTCCCCGTCTACACACTCACTCACTCCCCACCTACACACTCACTCACTCCCCACCTACACACTCGCTCACTCCCCACCTACACACTCACTCACTCCCCACCTACACACTCACTCACTCCCCGTCTACACACTCACTCACTCCCCACCTACACACTCACTCACTCCCCGTCTACACACTCGCTCACTCCCCACCTACACACTCACTCACTCCCCACGTACACACTCACTCACTCCCCACCTACACACTCACTCACTCCCCACCTACACACTCGCTCACTCCCCACCTACACACTCACTCACTCCCCACCTACACACTCACTCACTCCCCACCTACACACTCACTCACTCCCCGTCTACACACTCGCTCACTCCCCGTCTACACACTCACTCACTCCCCACCTACACACTCGCTCACTCCCCGTCTACACACTCACTCACTCCCCACCTACACACTCACTCACTCCCCACCTACACACTCGCTCACTCCCCACCTACACACTCACTCACTCCCCACCTACACACTCACTCACTCCCCACCTACACACTCACTCACTCCCCACCTACACACTCACTCACTCCCCACCTACACACTCACTCACTCCCCACCTACACACTCACTCCCCACCTACACACTCACTCACTCCCCGTCTACACACTCACTCACTCCCCACCTACACACTCACTCACTCCCCGTCTACACACTCACTCCCCACCTACACACTCACTCACTCCCCACCTACACACTCACTCACTCCCCACCTACACACTCCCTCACTCCCCACCTACACACTCACTCACTCCCCGTCTACACACTCGCTCACTCCCCGTCTACACACTCACTCACTCCCCACCTACACACTCGCTCACTCCCCGTCTACACACTCACTCACTCCCCACCTACACACTCACTCACTCCCCACCTACACACTCGCTCACTCCCCACCTACACACTCACTCACTCCCCACCTACACACTCACTCACTCCCCACCTACACACTCACTCACTCCCCACCTACACACTCACTCACTCCCCACCTACACACTCACTCACTCCCCGTCTACACACTCACTCACTCCACACCTACACACTCACTCACTCCCCGTCTACACACTCACTCACTCCCCACCTACACACTCACTCACTCCCCGTCTACACACTCACTCACTCCCCACCTACACACTCACTCACTCCCCACCTACACACTCACTCACTCCCCACCTACACACTCACTCACTCCCCGTCTACACACTCACTCACTCCCCGTCTACACACTCACTCACTCCCCACCTACACACTCACTCACTCCCCACCTACACACTCACTCACTCCCCGTCTACACACTCACTCACTCCCCGTCTACACACTCACTCACTCCCCACCTACACACTCACTCCCCACCTACACACTCACTCACTCCCCGTCTACACACTCACTCACTCCCCACCTACACACTCACTCACTCCCCGTCTACACACTCACTCCCCACCTACACACTCACTCACTCCCCACCTACACACTCACTCACTCCCCACCTACACACTCCCTCACTCCCCACCTACACACTCACTCACTCCCCGTCTACACACTCACTAACTCCCCACCTACACACTCACTCACTCCCCGTCTACACACTCACTCCCCACCTACACACTCACTCACTCCCCACCTACACACTCACACACTCCCCACCTACACACTCACTCACTCCCCACCTACACACTCACTCACTCCCCACCTACACACTCACTCACTCCCCGTCTACACACTCACTCACTCCCCACCTACACACTCACTCACTCCCCACCTACACACTCCCTCACTCCCCACCTACACACTCACACACTCCCCACCTACACACTCACTCACTCCCCACCTACACACTCACTCACTCCCCACCTACACACTCACTCACTCCCCACCTACACACTCCCTCACTCCCCACCTACACACTCACTCACTCCCCACCTACACACTCACTTACTCCCCACCTACACACTCACTCACTCCCCACCTACACACTCCCTCACTCCCCACCTACACACTCACTCACTCCCCACCTACACACTCACTCACTCCCCACCTACACACTCACTCACTCCCCACGTACACACTCACTCACTCCCCACCTACACACTCACTCACTCCCCACCTACACACTCACTCACTCCCCGTCTACACACTCACTCACTCCCCACCTACACACTCACTCACTCCCCACCTACACACTCACTCACTCCCCGTCTACACACTCACTCACTCCCCGTCTACACACTCACTCACTCCCCACCTACACACTCACTCACTCCCCACGTACACACTCACTCACTCCCCACGTACACACTCACTCACTCCCCACCTACACACTCACTCACTCCCCGTCTACACACTCACTCACTCCCCGTCTACACACTCACTCACTTCCCACCTACACACTCACTCACTCCCCGTCTACACACTCACTCACTCCCCACCTACACACTCACTCACTCCCCACCTACACACTCACTCACTCCCCACCTACACACTCCCTCACTCCCCACCTACACACTCACTCACTCCCCACCTACACACTCACTTACTCCCCACCTACACACTCACTCACTCCCCACCTACACACTCCCTCACTCCCCACCTACACACTCACTCACTCCCCACCTACACACTCACTCACTCCCCACCTACACACTCACTCACTCCCCACCTACACACTCACTCACTCCCCGTCTACACACTCACTCACTCCCCACCTACACACTCACTCACTCCCCGTCTACACACTCACTCACTCCCCACCTACACACTCACTCACTCCCCGTCTACACACTCACTCACTCCCCACCTACACACTCACTCACTCCCCGTCTACACACTCACTCACTCCCCGTCTACACACTCACTCACTCCCCACCTACACACTCACACACTCCCCACCTACACACTCACTCACTCCCCACCTACACACTCACTCACTCCCCACCTACGCACTCACTCACACTCACAGTCACACACTGACACACACGCTCACACACACTTTCACACACACACTCAGTCACACACACACACTTGCATGCACTCTCACACACACACACTTTCACACACACTTTCACACTTCCTTACACACACACACTCACACAATCCCACACACGTACTCACACTCACAGCCACACACTCACACACACTCTGTCATACACACACTCACATATTCACAGTCACAGACACACCCGCACACACACATTCACAGTCACACTCACATTCACATACACACACAATCTCCCACACATACACTCACACACTCATTCACGGCCACACACACTCTCCCACACACACACACACACTCCCACACTCTCACACTCACACTCACACACAGACACTAACACACACATACACACATTCACACACCCACTCACACTCACGGTCACACACTCACACCCAATCTCACACTCACACCCAGTCTCACACACACGCACTCACACACACGCACTCACACACACACTCACACTCACAGTCGTACACACACACTCACACATACACACTCTCACTCACCCATACACTTACAGAAACACATTCACACTTAAACACTCAGAGTCACACACTCACACTTGAACACACACACTTATACACACAGACTCATACACACACTTACACTCACACATGCATGCACACACACACTCGCACTCATACGTGTGCACTCACACTCACACTCAGACATTCACACACAGACACACGCTCTCACACACACACACGCACACACACACAGACACACACATACTCACACAAACGCTCTCACACTCACACGCATGCACTCTAACACACACTAACACTTACACACACATACTCACACCTACACATACTCACACTCACGCTCAGACACACATGCACACTCACACTCTCACACTTACACACACACACTTACACACATACTTACAGACACACACACACTTGCAGACACGCTCACACTTATGCACACACACACACTCTCAAAGACACACCCACACAAGCACACACATGCACACACACAGACGCACTTACCCACAGACACACATTCACACACACAGACACACACTCACAATTATACACGCGCACATTCACACTGACACACACACTCACACATGCACGCACACACACACTATCACACACACACATACTCACACGCTCATGCTCACACACACAGTTACACAGACAGACTCACACACGCACTTACACTCACACATGCATGCACACACACACTCGCACTCATACATGTGCACTCACACACTCGCACTCAGACATTCACACACACAGACACACACATACTCACACACACGCTCTCACACACACACATGCACTCTAACACACACTAACACACACACACACTCACACATGCACGCACACACACACTATCTCACACACACACATACTCACACGCTCATGCTCACCCACACACACACACACACAGTTACACAGACAGACTCACACACGCTCTTATGGACACTCACACTCACACACAAGCTCACTTACACACATACACTTATACACACATGCTCACACACAATCATACTTACACACAGACATTCATACACACACACATGTTTACTCACACATGCACACACAGAGGCACGTACACTTATACATACACACACTTTCAATCATATTCGCACACACTCACACATGCACGCACACCCCCACACATATTCACATGCACACTCACACCCACACTCTCACATACTCACGCTCAAACTGTCCCTCACACACACACATTCACACACACATATGCAGTTACATGCACACACAGACACAGACACACACACACACACATACTCACAGTCACACACACACACACACACACACACAAAATAACTCTCAGATACACACTCCCATGTGCACCCAGACACAGGTACATACACACTCCCTCAGACACACACACACCCACTCTCACACGCACACGTCTGTCTGAGTGTGTGCGTGTAAGAATGTGTATTTGTGTGTGAGAGAGAATGTGCGAATGCATGTGTGCCTGTGTGTGTGTGAATTTGTGTGTGTGTGTGTGTGAGAGTGTGTGAGTGTGTCGATATGAATGTGTGTTTGTGTGTGTGTGTGAGAGAGAGTGCATATCTGTCTGTGTGTGAATGCTTGTGTGAGTGTGTGTCTGTGTGTGTGTGTTTATGAGTGTGTCTCTGCATCGCACTGACTGGTTTCACGCGAAGTTGAAGTCTGACTTTGCTCCATGTGAGCAGGATTGTATTTTCTTTGCAAAAGGGTGAAAATGTTCTGTTTGAAAGGATTCAGGAAATTGCCAAGGTGGGAGTCTGGGAAGTGAGTAAATCTGTTGGAATTCATGGACTGGGACAGACTGTAAAGTTGTTAACTTGTTCCGATATTATCTAAAGTTAATCATAAAAATAACTAATTTACCAGAATGTCAAATACCCACGGCCTAGTCACTCAGTTGAGGTCATTGGTATCACATGGTTGGTGAATGTGAAATGTTACTATTGACTCTTTGTGTACTGTACAGACAGAGCAACACACCGAGATACACACAAACTATACGTGTACGCACACTGAGATACACAAAAACTGTACATGTACACACACTGAGATACACAAAAACTGTACATGTACACACACTGAGATACACACACACTGTACATGTACACACACTGAGATACACACAAACTATACGTGTACGCACACTGAGATACACAAAAACTGTACATGTACACACACTGAGATACACAAAAACTGTACATGTACACACACTGAGATACACACACACTGTACATGTACACACACTGAGATACACACAAACTATACGTGTACGCACACTGAGATACACAAAAACTGTACATGTACACACACTGAGATACACAAAAACTGTACATGTACACACACTGAGATACACACACACTGTGCATGTACACACACTGAGATACACACAAACTGTGCATGTACACACACTGAGATACACACAAACTGTACATGTACACACACTGAGATACACACACACTGTACATGTACACACACTGAGATACACAAAAACTGTACATGTACACACACTGAGATACACACACACTGTGCATGTACACACACTGAGATACACACACACTGTACATGTACACACACTGAGATACACAAAAACTGTACATGTACACACACTGAGATACACACAAACTGTGCATGTACACACACTGAGATACACACAAACTGTGCATGTACACACACTGAGATACACAAAAACTGTACATGTACACACACTGAGATACACACAAACTGTACATGTACACACACTGAGATACACACACACTGTACATGTACACACACTGAGATACACAAAAACTGTACATGTACACACACTGAGATACACACACACTGTGCATGTACACACACTGAGATACACACACACTGTACATGTACACACACTGAGATACACAAAAACTGTACATGTACACACACTGAGATACACACAAACTGTGCATGTACACACACTGAGATACACACAAACTGTGCATGTACACACACTGAGATACACACAAACTGTACATGTACACACACTGAGATACACACAAACTGTACATGTACACACACTGAGATACACACACACTGTACATGTACACACACTGAGATACACAAAAACTGTACATGTACACACACTGAGATACACACAAACTGTGCATGTACACACACTGAGATACACACAAACTGTGCATGTACACACACTGAGATACACACAAACTGTACATGTACACACACTGAGATACACACAAACTGTACATGTACACACACTGAGATACACACAAACTGTACATGTACGCACACTGAGATACACAAAAACTGTACATGTACACACACTGAGATACACACAAACTGTACATGTACACACACTGAGATACACACAAACTGTACATGTACGCACACTGAGATACACAAAAACTGTACATGTACACACACTGAGATACACACCAACTGTACATGTACACACACTGAGATACACACAAACTGTACATGTACACACACTGAGATACACAAAAACTGTACATGTACACACACTGAGATACACAAAAACTGTACATGTACACACTGAGATACACACACACTGTGCATGTACACACACTGAGATACACACACACTGTACATGTACACACACTGAGATACACACAAACTGTACATGTACACACACTGAGATACACACAAACTGTGCATGTACACACACTGAGATACACACACACTGTACATGTACACACACTGAGATACACAAAAACTGTACATGTACACACACTGAGATACACACACACTGTGCATGTACACACACTGAGATACACACACACTGTACATGTACACACAGTGAGATACACAAAAACTGTACATGTACACACACTGAGATACACACAAACTGTGCATGTACACACACTGAGATACACACAAACTGTACATGTACACACACTGAGATACACACACACTGTACATGTACACACACTGAGATACACACAAACTGTACATGTACACACACTGAGATACACACACACTGTACATGTACACACACTGAGATACACAAAAACTGTACATGTACACACACTGAGATACACACAAACTGTGCATGTACACACACTGAGATACACACAAACTGTACATGTACACACACTGAGATACACACAAACTGTACATGTACGCACACTGAGATACACACAAACTGTGCATGTACACACACTGAGATACACACAAACTGTACATGTACGCACACTGAGATACACAAAAACTGTACATGTACACACTGAGATACACACCAACTGTACATGTACACACACTGAGATACACACAAACTGTACATGTACACACACTGAGATACACACAAACTGTGCATGTACACACACTGAGATACACACAAACTGTGCATGTACACACACTGAGATACACACAAACTGTACATGTACGCACACTGAGATACACAAAAACTGTACATGTACACACACTGAGATACACACAAACTGTACATGTACACACACTGAGATACACACACACTGTACATGTACACACACTGAGATACACACAAACTGTGCATGTACACACACTGAGATACACACAAACTGTACATGTACGCACACTGAGATACACAAAAACTGTACATGTACACACACTGAGATACACACAAACTGTGCATGTACACACACTGAGATACACACAAACTGTACATGTACACGCACTGAGATACACACACACTGTACATGTACACACACTGAGATACACAAAAACTGTGCATGTACACACACTGAGATACACACAAACTGTACATGTACACACACTGAGATACACACAAACTGTACATGTACGCACACTGAGATACACAAAAACTGTACATGTACACACTGAGATACACACCAACTGTACATGTACACACACTGAGATACACACAAACTGTACATGTACACACACTGAGATACACACAAACTGTGCATGTACACACACTGAGATACACACAAACTGTGCATGTACACACACTGAGATACACACAAACTGTACATGTACGCACACTGAGATACACAAAAACTGTACATGTACACACACTGAGATACACACAAACTGTGCATGTACACACACTGAGATACACACACACTGTACATGTACACACACTGAGATACACAAAAACTGTACATGTACACACACTGAGATACACACAAACTGTGCATGTACACACACTGAGATACACACACACTGTACATGTACACACACTGAGATACACAAAAACTGTGCATGTACACACACTGAGATACACACAAACTGTACATGTACACACACTGAGATACACACACACTGTACATGTACACACACTGAGATACACACAAACTGTACAAGTACACACACTGAGATACACACAAACAGCACGTGTACACACTGAGATACACACCAGCTGTACGTGTACACACACTGCGATACACACAAACTGCACGTGTACACACTGAGATACACACAAACTGTACATGTACACACTGAGATACACACCAACTGTACGTGTACACACACTGAGATACACACAAACTGCACGTGTACACACTGAGATGCACACAAACTGTACGTGTACACACACTGAGATACACACGAACTGTACGTGTACACACACTGAGATACACACAAACTGTACAAGTACAGACACTGAGATACACACAAACAGTACGTGTACACACTGAGATACACACAAACTGTATGTGTACACACACTGAGATACACACAAACTGTACAAGTACAGACACTGAGATACACACAAACAGTACGTGTACACACTGAGATACACACAAACTGTATGTGTACACACACTGAGATACACACAAACTGTATGTGTACACACACTGAGATACACACAAACTGTACAAGTACAGACACTGAGATACACACAAACAGTACGTGTACACACTGAGATACACACAAACTGTATGTGTACACACACTGAGATACACACAAACTGTATGTGTACACACACTGAGATACACACAAACTGCACATGTACACACTGAGATACACACAAACTGCACATGTACACACTGAGGTACACACAAACTGTACATGTACACACTGAGATACACACAAACTGCACGTGTAAACACTGAGATACACACAAACTGTACGTGTACACACACTGAGATACACACAAAGTGCACGTGTACACACTGAGATACACACAAACTGTACGTGTACACAATGAGATACACACAAACTGCATGTACACACACTGAGATAAACACGATCTGTACATGTACACACTGAGATACACACAAACTGTACGTGTACACACACTGAGATACACACCAACTGTACGTGTACACACACTGAGATACACACCAACTGTACGTGTACACACACTGAGATACACACAAACTGCACGTGTAAACACTGAGATACACACAAACTGCACGTGTACACACTGAGATACACACAAACTGTACGTGTACACAATGAGATACACACAAACTGCATGTACACACACTGAGATAAACACGATCTGTACATGTACACACTGAGATACACACAAACTGTACGTGTACACACACTGAGATACACACAAACTGTACGTGTACACAATGAGATACACACAAACTGCGTGTACACACACTGAGATACACACAATCTGTACATGTACACACACTGACATACACACGATCTGTACTTGTACACACTCAGATACACACAAACTACAAGTACACACACTGAGATTCACACAAACTGTACGTGTAAACACACTGAAATACACACAAACTGTACGTGTTCACACTGAAATACACACAAAGTGTACATGTACGCACACTCAGATACACGTGAGCTGTATGTGTACACGCACTGAGATACACATGAAATGTATGTGCACACGCACTGAGATACACACAAACTGTACATGTACACACACAGAGATACACATGAGCTGTATGTGTACACGCACTGAGATACACATGAAATGTATGTGCACACACACTGAGATACACACAAACTGTACGTGTACACACACTGACATACACATGATCTGTACATGTACACACTGAGATACACACAAACTCTACGTCTACACACACTGAGATACACACAAACTGTATGTGTACACACTGAGATACACACAAACTGTACGTGTACGCACTGAGATACACACAAACTGTACGTGTAGACACATTGAGATGCACATGAACTGTATGTGTACACACACTGAGGTACACACAAACAGTACATGTACACACTGAGGTACACACAAACAGTACATATACACACTTAGATACACACAAACTGTACGTGTACACACTGAGATACACACAAACTGTACATGTACACACACAGAGATACACATGAACTGTACATGGACACACAGATACACACAAACAGTACATGTACACACACTGAGATTAACATGAACTGTACGTGTACACACAGAGATACACACAAACTGTACTTGTACATACTGAGATACACACAAACTGTACGTGTACACACAGTGAGATACACACAAACTGTACATGTACACACTGAGATACACAAACTGTACAAGTACACATACTGAGATACACATGATCTGTACATGTACACACTGAGATACACACAAACTGTACATCTACACACACTGAGATACACACAAACTGTATGTGTACACACTGAGATACACACAAACTGTACGTGTAGACACATTGAGATGCACATGAACTGTATGTGTACACACTGAGATACACACAAACTGTACGTGTAGACACATTGAGATGCACATGAACTGTATGTGTACACACTGAGATACACACAAACTGTACGTGTAGACACATTGAGATGCACATGAACTGTATGTGTACACACTGAGATACACACAAACTGTACGTGTAGACACATTGAGATGCACATGAACTGTATGTGTACACACACTGAGGTACACACAAACAGTACATGTACACACTGAGGTACACACAAACAGTACATGTACACACTTAGATACACACAAACTGTACGTGTACACACTGAGATACACACAAACTGTACATGTACACACTGAGATACACACAAACTGTACATGTACACACACAGAGATACACATGAACTGTACATGGACACACACAGATACACACAAACAGTACATGTACACACACTGAGATTAACATGAACTGTACATGTACACACAGAGATACACACAAACTGTACTTGTACATACTGAGATACACACAAACTGTACGTGTACACACAGTGAGATACACACAAACTGTACATGTACACACTGAGATACACAAACAGTACAAGTACACATACTGAGATACACATGATCTGTACATGTACACACTGAGATACACACGAGCTGTATATGTACACATTGAGATACACACGAACTGTATGTGTACACACACTGAGATACACACGAACTGTATGTGTACACACACTGAGATACACACAAACTGTACATGTACACACACTGAGATACACACAAGCTGTACGTGTACACACACTGAGATACACACAAACTGTACATGTACACACTGAGATACACACAAACTGTACATGTACACACACTGACAAACATACACACTGTACGTGTGCACACTGAGATACACACAAACTGTACATGTACACACCCTGAGATACACACAAACTGTACATGTACACACCCTGCGATACACACAAACTGTAGATGTACACACAAACTGTACATGTACACACTGAGATACACACAAACTGTACATGTACACACACTGACAAACATACACACTGTACGTGTGCACACTGAGATACACACAAACTGTACATGTACACACCCTGAGATACACACAAACTGTACATGTACACACCCTGCGATACACACAAACTGTAGATGTACACACAAACTGTACATGTACACACTGAGATACACACAAACTGTACATGTACACACCCTGAGATACACACAAACTGTACATGTACACACACAGAGATACACATGAGCTGTATGTGTACAAGCACTGAAATACACATGAAATGTATGTGCACACACACTGAGATACACACAAACTGTACGTGTACTCACTGAGATACACACAAACTGTACGTGTAGACACATTGAGATGCACATGAACTGTACGTGTACACACACTGAGGTACACACAAACAGTACATGTACACACTGAGATACACACAAACTGTACATGTACACACTGAGATACACACAAACTGTACATGTACACACACAGAGATACACATGAACTGTACATGGACACACACAGATACACACAAACAGTACATGTACATACACTGAGATTAACATGAACTGTATGTGTACACACAGAGATACACACAAACTGTACATGTACACACCCTGAGGTACACACAAACTGTACATGTACACACCCTGAGATACACACAAACTGTAGATGTACACACAAACTGTATGTGTACACACTGAGATACACACAAACTGTACGTGTACGCACTGAGATACACACGAACTGTTTGTGTATACACACTGAGATACATACAAACTGTGCATGTACCCACTGAGATACACACGAACTGTTTGTGTACACACACTGAGATACACACAAATTGTACATGTACATACACTGAGATACACAAACTGTACATGTACACACACAGAGATACATATGAGCTGTATGTGTACACGCACTGAGATACACATCAACTGTACGTGTACACGCACACTGAGATTAAAACTGTATGTGTACACACACTGAGATACAAACTGTACGTGTACACACACTGAGATACACACAAACAGTACATGTACACAGAGATACACACAAACTGTATGTGTACACACAAACTGTACTTGTACACACTGAGATACACACAAACTGTACGTGTACTCACTGAGTTACACACAAACTGTACATGTAGACATATGGAGATGCACATGAACTGTACGTGTACACACTGAGATACACACAAACTGTACATGTACGCACGCTGAGATACACATGAACTGTACGTGATGTCACACAGAGATACAAACTGTATGTGTACACACACTGAGATACACACAAAGTGTACGTGTACACACACTGAGATACACACCAAACTGTACAAGTACACACACTGAGATACACACAAACAGTACATGTACACACTGAGATACACACCAACTGTATGTGTATACACACTGAGATACACACAAACTGCACATGTACACACTGAGATACACACAAACTGTACATGTACACACTGAGATACACACCAACTGTATGTGTACACACACTGAGATACACACAAACTGCACGTGTACACATTGAGATACACACCAACTGTATGTGTACACACACTGAGATACACACAAACTGCACGTGTACACACACTGAGATACACACAAACTGCACGTGATGTCACACGGAGATCCAAACTGTATGTGTACACACACTGAGATACACACAAAGTGTACGTGTACACACACAGAGATACACATGAGCTGTATGTGTACACGCACTGAGATACACACGAAATGTATGTGCACACACACTGAGATACACACAAACTTTACGTGTACACACACTGTGATACACACAAACTGTACAAGTACACACACTGAGATACACACAAACAGTACATGTACACACTGAGATACACACCAACTGTATGTGTACACACACTGAGATACACACAAACTGCACGTGTACACACACTGAGATACACACAAACTGTACAAGTACACACACTGAGATACACACAAACAGTACATGTACACACTGAGATACACAACAACTGTATGTGCACACACACTGAGATACACACAAACTGTACGTGTACACACACTGTGATACACACAAACTGTACAAGTACACACACTGAGATACACACAAACAGTACATGTACACACTGAGATACACACCAACTGTATGTGTATACACACTGAGATGCACACAAACTGCACGTGTACACACTGAGATACACACAAACTGTACATGTACACACTGAGATACACACCAACTGTATGTGTACACACACTGAGATACACACAAACTGCACGTGTACACATTGAGATACATACAAACTGTACGTGTACACACACTGAGATACACACAAACTGTACATGTACACACGCTGAGATGCACATGAGCTGTACGTGATGTCACACGGAGATCCAAACTGTATGTGTACACACACTGAGATTCACACAAAGTGTACGTGTGTACACTGAGATATACAGAAACTGTATATGTACACACTGAGATACACATGAGCTGTACGTGTATACACACTGAGATACACACGAGCTGTACGTGTACACACTGAGATACACACAAACTGTACGTGTACACTGAGATACACATGAACTGTATGTGTACACACACTGAGATACACATAAACTGTATGTGTACACACACTGGGATACAAACTGTATGTGTACACACACTGAGATACACACAAAGTGTACGTGTACACACACTAAGATACACACAACCTGTACATGTACACACACTGAGATAAACACGATCTGTACATGTACACACACATGAGCTGTATGTGTACACACACTGAGATACACACGAACTGTATGTGCACATACACTGAGATACACACGAACTGTACGTGTATACACACTGAGATACACACGAGCTGTACGTGTACACACAGATACACAAAAACTGTACGTGTACACACACTGAGATACACATGAACTGTACGTGTACACACACCGGGATACACATGAACTGTATGTGTACACAGAGATACACATGAACTGTACATGTACACACACTGAGATACACACAAACCGTATGTGTACACACAAAGATACACATGAACTGTATGTGTACACACACTGGGATACACATGAACTGTATGTGTACACACTGAGAAACACATGAACTGTACGTGTACTCACACTGAGATAGACATGAAGTGTACGTGTACTCACACTGAGATACACATGAATTGTACGTGCACACACACACAGATACACATGAATGGTATTTGCACTCACTGAGGTACACACGAACTGTACATGTACACCCAGAGAAATACACATGAACTGTATGTGTACACACTGGGATACACAGAAACTGTACGTGACACACACTGAGATAAACACAAACTGTACGTGTACACACACTGAGATACACACAGCATTGTATGTGTGCACACAGGGACACGTACACTCTGTTTATGTCCAATTGTAAAAGGCTACTTCTACAATAAGTGCCACAGTGCATTCATATAGCACCGTTCATGAAGGAAAATTCCCTAAGGACCTCCACAAGAATGATTTCACAAACAAAATTTCACTTTGAGCCAAATAAGGAGGTTAGATCAGGTGACCAACAGCTTTGTGAGAGGGAGAGGGTGAGGCAGCGAGGTTGGGACAGGAGTTGTGGGGTGGAGGGTGAGAGCGGAGTGGAGAGAGAGCGTGAGCTGGAGAAATGCAGGGAGTGCTCCGTGAGATGAACCTTTCGAGGAGAACATTGAGGTTAACAGGTGGAAAGGGAGGAGAAAGAGTGTGTGTTCGAGGCAGAGAGACTCTCAGGAGGGAATTCCCCAGCTTTAGGCTCAGAAACTGAAGGCACAGGGATCAACAGTATGGGTGGCTCAGTGGTTAGCACTGCTGCCTCACAGCACCAGGGTCCCCGGTTCAATTCCAGCCTCGGGTGACTGTCTGTGTGGAGTTTGCATGTTCTCCCCGTGTCTGCGTGGGTTTCCTCCGGGTGCTCCGGTTTCCTCCATTTCCTCCACAGTGCTGCCCTATAAAGAGACTGGGGAGAGGGATGGAGTCAAGATCCTAGAAATGGGATTTGGGGCTGGGATCACAAACAGTGGGCTCCCTCTTCCTGATCTTCCATTGGAGGATATCTATGCTGCTCCCATCCTGGGACACTGGGGTAGCAGGACGTGTGGAGGTTGAGCTGGGTGTGGTCAGTGACCAGGTACAAACTGACGCGGTGGGATTGGGCGCTGTGTCCAAGGGGCAGCGAGTGGATACAGAACAGGAGGGACCGAGGGTTAAACCCTGGGGGAGACAGAGTGAGCAGTGCAGGAGCAGGAGGTCATTGCTGGTTACTGACACTCACACGCATGCACACACACACACACAGTCTCACTCTCACACGCACACACACGCACACACAGTCTCACTCTCACACGCACACACACATACACACTGTCACTCTCTCTCACACACATACTCTCACACCCACTCACTCTCTCTCACACACATATATACACAAACAGACACACATGTTGATAGTAGCAGCAGTGTGTACCATCTACAAGATGCACTGCAGAAACTCACCAAAGATCCTCAGACAGCACCTTCCAAACCCACAACCACTTCCATCGAGAAGGACAAGGGCAGCAGATACATGGGAACACCACCCCCTGCAAGTTCCCCTCCCAGCCCCTCACCATCCTGACTTGGAAATATATTGTCGTTCCTTCAGGGTCACTGGGTCAGAATCCTGGAATTCCCTCCCTAAGGGCATTGTGGGTCAACCTACAGCACATGGACTGCAGCGGGTCAAGAAGGCAGCTCACCCCCACCTTCTCAAGGGGCAACTGGGGACGGGGCAATAAATGCTGGGCCCACCCAGCTAACACAGAGTCTAGATTAGTGTGATGCTGGAAAAGCACAGCAGGTCAGGCAGCATCCGAGGAGCAGGAAAATTGACGTTTCAGGCAAAAGCCCTTCATCAGGAATAGGCAGGAATGACACACACATCCCATGAAGAAAATGAAAATAATTTGACATGTATTCGCAGTGCCTGGATTTTGTTTTTTTTTCTCTTTATTAGGAGTGTGAGCCTCTCACAAAACATGGAGGAGAATTCCGACCTTGACCTGACCTACATCACTGAGCGAATCATTTCAGTCTCCTATCCAGTGGGGGCAGAGGAGCAGAGTTTCCGTGCCAACCTGAGGGAGGTGGCACAGATGCTGATGTCCAAACATGGCGAGAATTATCTCGTGAGTATTCTATTTCCCTTCAAGTGTATCTCACTAGTTGTGTTTGAGAGTGTCCTCGATAGAATGTACTCATGTGAGTGTTGATTCCTTGGAGATCAAAGCTGAGAGCTAAATATTCAGGGGTCATTGGAACTTTTAGGGAAGACAGGCTGGAAGGGAAGGTGCTGGGGTGGCCATTGTTCGTACAGACAAAAATAAATATGAGAACAAGCAATGATCTGGAGTTGAATGATGTAGAATCGATGTAGACAGAGGTCAGAGATTAACAAAGAGAAGAAAACATGGGTTGGAGGTCTCTATACACCACCTAACAGCAGCTGTGTGGGATAATGAGTCTTAGAGTCACAGAGATGTACAGACCCTTCGGTCCAACCCGTCCATGCCGACCAGATATCCCAACCCAATCTCGTCCCACCTGCCAGCACCTGGCCCATAATCCCTCCAAACCCTTCCTGTTCATATACCCATCCAAATGTCTTTTAAATGCTGTAATTGTACCAGCCTCCACCACTTCCTCTGGCAGCTCATTCCATACACGCACCGCCCTCTGCATGAAAAAGTCCCTTTGGTCCCTTTTGGGTGCATTTTGGGAAAGAAAATCTTAGCAGGACTTATACACTTAATGGTAAGGTCCTAGGGAGTGTTGCTGAACAAAGAGACCTTGGAGTGCAGGTTCATAGCTCCTTGAAAGTGGAGTCACAGTGGGGGAGTGGGGTGGGGGAGTCCAGAACTAGAGGGCATAGGTTTAGGGTGAGAGGGGAAAGATATAAAAGGGACCTAAGGGGCAACTTTTTCACGCAGAGGGTGGTACATGTATGGAATGAGCTGCCAGAGGAAGTGGTTGAGGCTGGTACAATTGCAACATTTAAGAGGCATTTGGATGGGTATATGAACAGGAAGGGTTTGGAGGGATATGGGCCGGGTGCTGGCAGGTGGGACTAGATTGCATTGGGATAGCTGGGCGGCATGGACGGGTTGGACCGAAGGGTCTGTTTTCATGTTGTACATCTCTATGACTCTATGACTGTGAATATTTCCCCTCTCACCTGTGTGGAAAGAGAGAGAATAAGTCAGGAGATATTGAGGACATGTAAGAAAGTGCATTAGCCATGGGGTGACATTCATCTTCATGGGGACTGGGAATATCACAGTGGCAGAGGTCACCATGAGAACATATTCATGCTGTGTTCAGCTCAGATTCCAGGAACAATGTATTGTAGGTCCACCAGGGATCAGTCTGTTTAGATCTGGAAATGTGCAATGAGGCAGAGTTAATATTTGCTGTCCGAATATTCCTGGCCAGAGCAGTATTCAGTGTGAGAGGGAGAAACTTGGGTCTGAAATAACCACACTCAGCATAACTAAGGGTAATTACAGAGGAATGAGGGCAGAGTTGACTGGACTGGACCGGGTTAGGAATGTCGCAGCAAATACTGTTGAGGAACAATACCAGATGTGAAAGAAAGCAGTTCATGGGTCACAGCATGAGGAGAGGATGAAGGATTCCGGGAAGAGGACAAACCAATCATGATTAACCTGAGAAGTTAAGGACAGTATCAAACTGCAAGGAAACAACAGTTATGGTGGTGCAGAGATTAGTGGTTAGTTGGAATCATAGAGTCGTACAGCACAGAAACAGGTCCTTCGGTCCAACCAGCCTATTCTGAGTATAATCCCAAACTAAACCAGTCCCATCCGCCTGCTCCTGGTCCATATCCCTTCAAACATTTCCTACGTTGTAATTGCTACCACATCCACCATTTCCGAAGAACGTTATTCCACACAAGCACCACCCTCTGTGTGAAAATGTTGCCCCCCCCATCCCCCACCACGTCTTTTTTAAACCTCTCTCCTCTCACCTTAAATATGTGCCCCTTAGTCTCGAAATCCCCAGTCCCAGGTACATTAACCTGGGACTACATTAACTCTATCCACACCCCTCATGATTTTATAAACCTTTACAAGGTCACCCCTCAACGTCCTACACTCCAGGGACAAACGTCCCAGTCCATCCAGCCTTTCTTTATAACTCAAACCCTCCATACCCGGCAACTTCCTGGGAAATTTCTTCTGAACACTGCCCAGCTTAATAATATCCTTCCTTTAAAAGGACAAGTTTTTAAAAACCAACAAAAGATGATCAAAGATAATAAAGAGGAAGAAAGTCTGGGATGATAAACGAGCCAGTAACAGGAAGATGAACAGTGAATGTGTTTTTAAATGTGTAAAAAGGAAAAAGAAACATAACAACTAACACAAAGCATTTTATCTTAAACCTATGTCCCCGAGTAACTGACATTTCTACCCTGGGAAAAAGACTTGCACCGTCAATTCTATCCAAGCCTCTTGTATCTTTGTAAACTTCTATCAGTCGCCCTTCAGCCTAAAATGTTCAAGTGAAAACAAACAAATCTCTCCTCGTAGCTAATACCCTCCAAACCAGGAAACATCTTGGCAAACTGTTTCTGTACCAGCTCCAAAGCCTCCACACCCTTCTGGTAGTGTGGTGACCAGAACTGTACACAATATTCCAAATGTGGCCGAATTAAAGTTCTGTACAGCTGCAGCATGGCTTACCAGTTTTTATACTCAGTGCCCTGACAGATGAAGGTGAGCATGCCCCATGCTTTCTTGATCACTTTATCCACTTGTGTAGCCAGGGAACTATGGACCGGTACACCTCGACTCCTCTGTATGTTGATGCTAAGGGATCTGCCATTTCCTGTATACTTCCCTCCTGGATTTAATCTCCATCATGTATTACTTCCCAGACGTTATCGACTGATGCTGGGGGCAGTCCAGTGAAGGTTCACTCGGCCGATCCCAGGAATGGAGGGATTATGCGATGAGGAGACATTGAGTAGGTTGGCTTGTGCTCATTGGAGTTTAGAAGGATGAGAGGCAACTTTATTGAAGAATTCAGGATTCTGAGGGAACTTTGCAGGGGAGATGTGGAGAGACTGTTTCCCAGTGTGGGGGAGTTAGGACCAGGGGACACCACCTCAGAGTAAGGGCTCACACATCTAAGCCTGTACTTTTGGTGAGGCTGTCTCTCTCTGAGCTGAGTCATTGCCAGTGTGGTTCCTCATCGCTCCATTCCCTCTGTTTTCAGCTCTTTAACCTGTCCGAACAGCGCTACGACATCAACAAACTCAACCCCAAGGTAAGGCCAGAAAGATCCCACCAGGTTTGGAAGCTCCCATTGCCCGACGCGGTGAGGGTGGAGGGGCTGGATAAAGTTGGGGGTTGGAGAGGGTGGAGGGGCTGGAGTGGCTGGGGGTGGTGGGAGTGGGAGATGTGGAAGGGATGGGGATGCAGGAGCTGGGAGTGGAAGGGGCTGGAGGGCTGTGAGGGGTTTGAAGGGGGTGTGTAGGTGAGGAGGGGTGATGTGAGGTGGAGCAGTGCAGGGAGGTGGTTAGGAGATGGAGAGGGAGGAGGAGGGAGTGAGGGGGAGGAGAGAAGGGGAAAGAGGGCGGATGTGGAGGTGGCTGCTGGCTCTCTCTTGGATGGAAAGTGCAGCCACAGCAGCTCGCAGAGCAGTACAGAGCAGTGCAGTGCAGTACAGTACATTGCAGTGCAGTACAGAGCAGTACAGTACATTGCAGTGCAGTACAGAGCAGTACAGTACATTGCAGTGCAGTACAGAGCAGTGCAGTACATTGCAGTGCAGTACAGAGCAGTACAGAGCAGTACAGTACAT
Source organism: Chiloscyllium plagiosum (assembly GCF_037043375.1). NCBI lineage: Eukaryota > Metazoa > Chordata > Chondrichthyes > Orectolobiformes > Hemiscylliidae > Chiloscyllium > Chiloscyllium plagiosum. The sequence continues at coordinate 117,590,314 of NW_028270145.1, forward strand.
TGCAGTGCAGTACAGAGCAGTACAGTACATTGCAGTGCAGTACAGAGCAGTGCAGTACAGTACATTGCAGTGCAATACAGTGCAGTACAGAGCAGTACAGAGCAGTACAGTACATTGCAGTGCAGTACAGAGCAGTGCAGTACAGTACATTGCAGTGCAGTACAGAGCAGTGCAGTACAGTACATTGCAGTGCAATACAGTGCAGTACAGAGCAGTACAATACATTGCAGTGCAGTACAGAGCAGTACAGTACATTGCAGTGCAGTACAGAGCAGTGCAATACAGTGCAGTGCGCAGTACAGTACATTGCAGTGCAATACAGTGCAGTACAGAGCAGTACAATACATTGCAGTGCAGTACAGAGCAGTACAGTACATTACAGTGCAGTGCAGTACAGAGCAGTAAGGTGCAGTACAGTATATTGCAGTGCAGTACAGTGCAGTACATTGCAGCACACAGTGCAATACAGTGCAGTACAGTACATTACAGTGCAGTACAATGCATTGCAGTGTAGTACAGTACATTGCAGTGCAGTACATTACAGTACATTACATAGCAGTACAGTACATTGCAGTGCAGTACAGTGCATTGCAGTACAGAACATTGCAGTGCAGTACAGTGCAGTACTGTGCATTGCAGTACAGTACAGTGCAGTACAGTGCAGTACAGTACATTACAGTGAAGTACATTGCAGTGCACAGTGCGGTACAGTACATTTGCAGTGCAGTACAGTGCATTGCAGTACAGTACATTGCAGTGCAATACAGTGCAGAACAGTATATTGCAGTGCAATACAGTGCAGTACAGTACATTACAGTGCAGTGCTGTACATTACAGTGCAGTACAGAACAGTACAGTGCAGTACAGTATATTGCAGTGCAGTACAGTGCACAGTGCAGTACAGTGCACAGTGCAGTACAGTATAGTACATTACAGTGCAGTACAATGCAGTGCAGTACAGTGCAGTACATTGCAGTGCAGTACAGTGCATTGCAGTGCACGGTGCAATACAGTGCAGTACACAGCAGTACAGTATATTGCAGTGCAATACAGTGCAGTACAGTACATTACAGTGCAGTGCTGTACATTACAGTGCAGTACAGAACAGTACAGTGCAGTACAGTATATTGCAGTGCAGTACAGTGCACAGTGCAGTACAGTGCACAGTGCAGTACAGTATAGTACATTACAGTGCAGTGCAATGCAGTGCAGTGCAGTGCAGTGCAGTACATTGCAGTGCAGTACAGTGCATTGCAGTGCACAGTGCAGTACAGTGCAGTGCACGGTGCAATACAGTGCAGTACACAGCAGTACAGTATATTGCAGTGCAATACAGTGCAGTACAGTACATTACAGTGCAGTGCTGTACATTACAGTGCAGTACAGAACAGTACAGTGCAGTACAGTATATTGCAGTGCAGTACAGTGCACAGTGCAGTTTAGTGCACAGTGCAGTACAGTATAGTACATTACAGTGCAGTACAATGCAGTGCAGTGCAGTACAGTGCAGTACATTGCAGTGCAGTACAGTGCATTGCAGTGCACAGTGCAGTACAGTGCAGTGCACGGTGCAATACAGTGCAGTACACAGCAGTACAGTATATTGCAGTGCAATACAGTGCAGTACAGTACATTACACGGCACGGTGGCACAGTGGTTAGCACTGCTGCTTCACAGCGCCAGAGACCCGGGTTCAATTCCCGCCTCAGGCGACTGACTGTGTGGAGTTTGCACATTCTCCTCATGTCTGCGTGGGTTTCCTCCGGGTGCTCCGGTTTCCTCCCACAGTCCAAAGATGTGCAGGTCAGGTGAATTGGCGATGCTAAATTCCCCGTAGATGTAGGAGTATGGGTGGGTTGTGCTTCGGCGGGGCGGTGTGGACTTGTTGGGCCGAAGGGCCTGTTTCCACACTGTAATGTAATGTAATCTAATCTAATCTAAAAGTACAGTACATTGCAGTACATTACAGTACATTTGCAGTACAGTTCATTGCAATGCAATACAGTGCAGTACAGTGCAGTGCAATACGTTGCAGTGCAGTACAGTACAGTGCAGTGCAGTACAGTTCATTGCAATGCATTGCAATGCATTGCAGTGCAGTACAGTGCAGTGCAATACGTTGCAGTGCAGTACAGTACATTACAGTGCAGTACAGTACATTGCAGTGCAGTACAGAACAGCACAGTACATTACAGTGCAGTACATTGCAGTGCACAGTGTGGTACAGTACATTTGCAGTACAGTACATTGCAGTGCAGTACAGTGCAGTACATTGCATTGCAGTACAGTGTAGTACAATACGTTGCAGTGCAGTACAGTACATTGCAGTGCAGTACAGTGCAGTACATTGCATTGCAGTACAGTGTAGTACAATACGTTGCAGTGCAGTACAGTACATTACAGTGCAGTACAGTGCAGCACAGTACATTACAGTACAGTACATTGCAGTGAACAGTGCAGTACAGAGCAGTACAGTACATTACAGTGCAGTACAGTGCAGTACAGTGCACATTGCAGTACAGTGCACAGTGCAGTACAGTACATTACAGTGCAGTACAATGCAGTACAGAGCAGTACAGTATATTGCAGTGCAATACAGTGCAGTACATTACATTACAGTGCAGTACAGTACATTACAGTGCAATACAGTGCAGTACAGTACATTGCAGTGCAGTACAGTGCAGTACAGTGCAGTACATTACAGTGCAATACAGTGCAGTACAGTACATTGCAGTGCAGTGCAGTACAGTACAATGCAGTGCAGTACAGTGCAGTACATTGCAGTACAGTGCAGTACATTGCAGTGCAGTGCAGTACATTACAGTGCAATACAGTGCAGTACATTACAGTACAGTACAGTACATTGCAGTGCAGTACATTACAGTGCAGTACAGTGCAGTACATTGCAGTGAACAGTGCAGTACAGAGCAGTACAGTATATTGCAGTGCAGTGCAGAGTAGTACAGTGCGGTACAGTACATTGCAGTGCAGTACAGTGCACAGTGCAGTACAGTACATTACAGTGCAGTACAGTACATTGCAGTGCAGTACAGAGCAGTACAGTATATTACAGTGCAGTACAGTACATTACAGTGCGGTACAGAGCAGTACAGTGCAGTACAGTACATTGCAGTGCAGTACAGTGCACATTGCAGTACAGTGCACAGTGCAGTACAGTACATTACAGTGCAGTACAGTACATTGCAGTGCAGTACAGAGCAGTACAGTATATTACAGTGCAGTACAGTACATTACAGTGCGGTACAGAGCAGTACAGTGCAGTACAGTACAGTACAGTGCAGTACAGAGCAGTACAGTATATTGCAGTGCAATACAGTACATTACAGTGCAGTAAAGTACATTACAGTGCAATACAGTGCAGTACAGTACATTGCAGTGCAGTACAGTGCAGTACATTGCAGTACAGTACAGTACAGTACATTGCAGTGCAGTGCAGTACATTACAGTGCAGTACAGTACATTGCAGTGCAGTGCAGTACATTGCAGTGCAGTGCAGTACAGACCAGTACAGAGCAGTACAGTACATTGCAGTACACAGTGCAATACAGTATATTGCAGTGCAATACAGTGTAGTACAGAGCAGTACAGTACAGAACATTGCAGTGCAATTCAGTGCAGTACAGAGCAGTACAATACATTGCAGTGCAGTACAGTGCAGTACAGTACATTACAGTGCAGTGCAGTACAGACCAGTACAGAGCAGTACAGTACATTGCAGTACACAGTGCAATGCAGTACATTGCAGTGCAATACAGTGTAGTACAGAGCAGTACAGTACAGTACATTACAGTGCAGTGCAGTACATTGCAGTACAGAGCAGTACAGTGCAGTACAGTACATTGCAGTGCAGTACAGTGCAGTACAGAGCAGTACAGTGCAGTACAGTACATTGCAGTACAGTGCAGTACATTGCAGCGCACAGTGCAATACAGTGCAGTACAGTACATTGCAGTGCAGTACAGTACATTGCAGTGCAGTACATTACAGTACATTACATAGCAGTACAGTACATTGCAGTGCAGTACAGAACATTGCAGTGCAGTGCAGTGCAGTGCATTGCAGTACAGTACAGTACATTGCAGTGCAGTACAGTGCAGTGCAGTACATTGCGGTGCAGTACAGTGCATTGCAGTGCAATACAGTGCAGTACAGTACATTACTGTGCAGTACAGTACATTACAGTGCAGTACAGTGCACATTGCAGTACAGTGCACAGTTCAGTACGGTATAGTACATTACATTGCAGTACAATGCAGTACATTGCAGTGCAGTACAGTGCAGTACATTGCAGTGCAGTACAGTGCATTGCAGTGCACAGTGCAGTACAGTACATTGCAGTGCAGTGCAGTACAGTACAGTGCAGTGCACAGTGCAATACAGTGCAGTACAGTACATTGCAGTACATTACAGTACATTTGCAGTACAGTTCATTGCAATGCAATACAGTGCAGTACACTGCATTGCAGTGCAGTACAGTGCAGTGCAATACGTTGCAGTGCAGTACAGTACATTACAGTGCAGTACAGTACATTGCAGTGCAGTACAGAACAGCACAGTACATTACAGTGCAGTACATTGCAGTGCACAGTGTGGTACAGTACATTTGCAGTACAGTACATTGCAGTGCAGTACAGTGCAGTACATTGCATTGCAGTACAGTGCAGTACAATACGTTGCATTGCAGTACAGTACATTACAGTGCAGTACAGTGCAGCACAGTACATTACAGTGCAGTACATTGCAGTGCACAGTGCGGTACAGTACATTTGCAGTACAGTACATTGCAGTGCAATACAGTGTAGTACAGTACATTGCAGTGCAGTACACTGCAGTGAACAGTGCAGTACAGAGCAGTACAGTATATTGCAGTGCAATACAGTGCAGTACAGTACATTACAGTGCAGTACAGAACTGTACAGTGCAGTACAATGCAGTACATTGCAGTGCAGTACAGTGCAGTACATTGCAGTGAACAGTGCAGTACAGAGCAGTACAGTATATTGCAGTGCAATACAGTGCAGTACATTACAGTGCAGTACAGAGCAGTACAGTGAAGTACAGCACATTGCAGTGCAGTGCAGTACAGAGCAGTACAGTACATTGCAGTACACAGTGCAATACAGTGCAGTACAGAGCAGTGCAGTACAGTGCAGTGGGCAGTGCCGTACAGTACAGTACATTGCAGTGCAATACAGTGCAGTACAGAGCAGTACAATACATTGCTGTGCAGTACAGTGCAGTACAAAGCAGTACAGTACATTGCAAGGCAATACAGTGCAGTATAGAGCAGTAAAGTACATTACAGTGCAGTGCAGTACAGTGCAGTGCAGTACAGTTCAGTACATTGCAGCGCACAGTGCAATACAGTGCAGTACAGTACATTGCAGTGCAGTACAGTGCATTGCAGTGCAGTACAGTACATTGCAGTGCAGTACAGTGCATTGCAGTGCAGTACTGTACATTGCAGTGCAGTACAGTGCATTGCAGTGCAGTACTGTGCATTGCAGTGCAGTTCAGTACAGTACATTGCAGTGCAGTACAGTGCAGTACATTGCAGTGAACAGTGCAGTACAGAGCAATACATTATATTGCAATGCAATACAGTGCAGTACAGCACATTACAGTGCAGTACAGTACATTGCAGTGCGGTACAGTGCACAGTGCAGTACAGTACATTACAGTGCAGTACAATGCAGTACAGAGCAGTACAGTATATTGCAGTGCAATACAGTACATTACAGTGCAGTGCAGTACATTACAGTGCAGTACAGAGCAGTACAGTGCAGTACATTACAGTGCAGTACAGAGCAGTACAGTATATTGCAGTGCAATACATTGCAGTACAGTACATTACAGTGCAGTACAGTACAGTACATTGCAGTGCAGTACAGTGCACATTGCAGTACAGTGCACAGTGCAGTACAGTACATTACAGTGCAGTACAATGCAGTACAGAGCAGTACAGTATATTGCAGTGCAATACAGTGCAGTACAGTACATTGCAGTGCAGTACAGTGCAGCACTTTGCAGTGCAGTACAGTGCAGTGCAGTACATTGCAGTGCAGTGCAGTACAGTACAGTACATTACAGTGCAGTACAGTACATTGCAGTGCAGTGCAGTACATTACAGTGCAGTACAGTGCAGTACAGTACATTGCATTGCAGTGCAGTACAGTGCAGTACATTGCAGTGCAGTGCAGTACATTACAGTGCAGTACAGTGCAGTACAGTACATTGCAGTGCAGTGCAGTACATTGCAGTGCAGTGCATGGCAGTGCACACTGCAGTACAGTACATTGCAGTGCAGTGCAGTACAGACCAGTACAGAGCAGTACAGTACATTGCAGTACACAGTGCAATACAGTACATTGCAGTGCAATACAGTGTAGTACAGAGCAGTACAGTACAGTACATTGCAGTGCAATACAGTGCAGTACAGAGCAGTACAATACATTGCTGTGCAGTACAGTGCAGTACAAAGCAGTACAGTACATTGCAAGGCAATACAGTGCAGTACAGAGCAGTAAAGTGCATTACAGTGCAGTGCAGTACAGTGCAGTACGTTGCAGTACATTGCAGCGCACAGTGCAATACAGTGCAGTAGAGTACATTGCAGTGCAGTACAGTACATTGCAGTGCAGTACAGTGCAGTACATTACAGTGCAGTACAGTGCAGTACAGTACATTACAGTGCATTGCAGTACAATACATTGCAGTTCAATACAGTGCAGTACAGTGCAGTACAGTATATTGCAGTACATTACAGTGCACAGTGCAGTACAGTACATTGCAGTACATTACAGTACATTTGCAGTACAGTACATTGCAGTGCAGTGCAGTACATTGCAGTACAGAGCAGTACAGTACATTGCAGTACAGTGCAGTACAGTACATTACAGTGCAGTACAGCGCAGTACAATACATTGCAGTGCAGTGCAGTACAGTGCAGTACAGTACATTACAGTGCAGTACAGTGTAGTGCACAGTGCAGTACAGTACATTGCAGTACATTATAGTACATTTGCAGTACAGTACATTGCAGTGAACAGTGCAGTACAGAGCAGTACAGTATATTGCAGTGCTATACAGTACATTACAGTGCAGTACATTACAGTGCAGTACAGTACATTGCAGTGCAGTACAGTGCGCAGTGCAGTACAGTGCGCAGTGCAGTACAGTGCACAGTGCAGTACTCTACAGTACATTACAGTGCAGTACAGTGCAGTACAGTGCATTGCAGTGCAGTACAGTGCACAGTGCAGTACAGTACATTACAGTGCAGTACAGAGCAGTACATTGCAGTACAGTACATTGCAGTGCAGTACAGTGCGCAGTGCAGTACAGTGCACAGTGCAGTACAGTGCACAGTGCAGTACAGTACATTACAGTGCAGTACAGTGCAGTACAGCACATTGCAGTGCAGTACAGTGCACAGTGCAGTACAGTGCACAGTGCAGTACAGTACAGTACATTACAGTGCAGTACAGAGAAGTACAGTACATTACAGTGCAATACAGTACATTACAGTGCATTACAGTGCAGTACAGTGCATTGCAGTGCACAGTACGGTACAGTGCAGTGCAGTGTTGCTGCTTTGTAGCCTCCAGTTTGACTAAAGTTGGGTTGTTGTGATCCCAGGTGGTGGACTTTGGCTGGCCTGACCTACATGCCCCTCCTCTGGACAAAATCTGCAGCATTTGCAAAGCCATGGACACCTGGTTAAATTCAGACCCTCAGCATGTGGTTGTCATTCACAATAAGGTAAGGACCACGATATCTTCCTCTCTTTACGGAAGTCTCAGGGTGAAAATCCCACCCCGTATCTGGCCAGCCTGACCTTGGATAACACCCAGAGTCCGGTCTCTGTCACCGCTGTCTGCTGAGTCAGTCAGTAACACACCAACCTGAAACCTCCCACCAATCATCTTTATCCTCCAATGTTTCTGTTTTTAACTTTCCTGAACCTTGTTGTTTAACTCTTCAGTCTGATCCGAGGAATACATTCACACGGTGGACCTTCAGTATGTTGTGGATGTGAATTCACTCCATCAACCAGTTTCCAAACAGTCACCGACGAAGTTTATCCTCCCTGACCCCCCACCCCGTGTAGATTTCGACAAATCTTGAGTTTCTTTTTGTCCCCATCCACTTCGGGAAAGGAGGGAAGTGAAGATGAAGTCAGGACACATCATCTATTTCCTGACGGCGTCAAATAACTAACATACTCTCTGAAAGCAGTTCCCGAAGAGGATCCTGTTCACACTGATGTCTGCCTGGGGGGGGGGAGGGGGTAATGCTGGAAATGCCACAAGTACCATCCACTTTTGGATTCATATTCCAGAGAACTGGGTTAAAATCTTACTGTGACCATTTGAGAATTTTAACTCGGCAGAAATCAAATCAGGAAATTAAAAGCTGGCTTCAGATCGTCTTAAAACCCCACCTGGTTTTGCTGATCTCCTTTCCCGAGTTTGCTTGGTATGTATCAGGTATCATGTACAGGTCGTTCTGCTGGAACATGCGTAGACGACCGACTTGACACTGACATTTCTTACAAACCCACCGACTCCCACAGCGACCTGGATTACACCTCTTCCCACCCTACCTCTTGCAAAAATGCCATCCCGTATTCCCAATTCCTCCACTTCCGCCGTATCTGCTCCCAGGAGGACCAGTTCCACCACAGAACACACCAGATGGCCTCCTTCTTTAGAGACCGCAATTTCCCTTCCCACGTGGTTAAAGATGCCCTCCAACGCATCTCGTCTACATCCTGCACTTCCGCCCTCAGACCCCACCCCTCCAACAGCAACAAGGACAGAACAACTCTGGTGCTCACCTTCCACCTGGTCAGGTCCACGCCCCCCTACAACCCACCCTCCCATCCTGGCACCTTCCCCTGCCACCGCAGGAACTGTAAAACCTGCGCCCACACCTCCTCCCTCACCTCTATCCAAGGCCCTAAAGGAGCCTTCCACATCCATCAAAGTTTTACCTGCACATCCACCAATGCCATTTATTGTATCCGTTGCTCCCGATGCGGTCTCCTCTACATTGGGGAGACTGGGCGCCTCCTCGCAGAGTGCTTTAGGGAACATCTCCGAGACACTCACACCAATCAACTACACCGCCCTGTGGCCCAACATTTCAACTCCCCCTCCCACTCTGACGAGGACATGGAGGTCCTGGGCCTCCTTCACCGCCGCTCCCTCACCACCAGACACCTGGAGGAAGAACGCCTCATCTTCCTCCTTGGAACACTTCAACCCCAGGGCATCAATGTGGACTTCAACAGTTTCCTCATTTCCCCCCTTTCCCCACCTCACCCCAGTTCCAAACTTCCAGCTCAGCACTGTCCCCTTGACCTGTCTGGACTTGTCCTACCTGCCTATCTCCTTTTCCACCTATCCACTCCACCCTCTCCTCCCTGACCTATTACCTTCATCCCCTCCCCCACTGACCTATTGTACTCTATGCTACTCTCTCCCCACCCCCCACCCTCCTCTAGCTTATCTCTCCACCCTTCAGGCTCTCTGCCTTTATTCCTGATGAAGGGCTTTTGCCCGAAACGTCAATTTTCCTGCCCCTCGGATGCTGCCTGACCTGCTGTGCTTTTCCAGCACCACTCTACCTGAGAACATGCGTTTCATCAACGCGATTGATGAGGTGGGGACGCTGTCTCTCACTGCGCAAACACGATAACGCAGCACTTTAAGCGCTGTTTTGAAAGCGTGATTTTTCTATGACGTGAGGTTGCACAGGAACGTGACCATGGGGTTACAGAAGAGCTGGCTGTATTTACGGAGATGCAGAGTGGTCCCAATCTGTGCTGCGGATGGTGAGGTGACCATCTCTGTCTAATCTCCTTCAGCCTCTTGCATGTTGTATATTCTGTGCTGAAAGGGTTATATATTCTACATTTAAGTATATATTATTAACAATTTTTAAGATATTAGGGGAAAGGTGTAGAGGGGACGTCAGAGGAAGGTTCTTTACACAGAGAATTGTGAATGTATGGGATGTGTTGCCAGCTGTGGTGGTGGAAGCAGAGTCATTGGGGACATTTAAGGGACTGCTGGACATGCACATGGATAGCAGTGAGTTGAGGGGTGCATAGAAGTTACTATATTTTATGTTAGGATTAAGTCACGGCACAACATTGTGGGCCGAAGGGCCTGTTCTGTGCTGTACGTTTCTATGTTCTATTAAGTATTAAAGTTTGGAATTCTACGTCAGTGGTGTGTAGCGATGAAGGGTTTATAAAGTAACCAGGTTTGTCAGGTTTCTGGAACCATGGTTTGTGTCAGAGGGAGGGAAGCCCTCCAATGTTAACAGAAGATTATTTTGACTGTGCTAGGAATATTAACATAGAATCATACAGAATAGCGGAGACCCTTCACCCCATCGAGTGTGTACTGCCGCATAGTTAAAAGGTCACCCACATTACCACTACCTACACTACTCCCACTTCCTCACACCAAGCCCAGAGCCTTCAATGTTGAATTCAGGTGTGCATCCGAATACTTTTAAAGGTTGTGAGATTTCCCACCACCACCAGCTTCCCAGGCAGAACATTCCAGATTCCCAACACCAATTGGGCCCCTGTAATTTCCTCCTCCGTCTCCCACAGCATCCTGGGATACAACTGGACCTAGGGATTGGTCCACCTTTCGTCATAGAGTCATAGAGTTGTACAGAACAGAAGCAGAGCCTTCTGTCCAATTTGTAATGCCGCTCAGATATCCGAAATTTAACTAGTCCTGTTAGCCAGCATTTGGCCCATATCCCACTAAATCCCTCCCTATTCATTGTTTCAAATTCTCCAAAACTTTCTCACTTCTATGGTTAATCAGCTCAAGGACCTCAAAGTCCATCCTTCCAAATTCTGTGACTACATCCTCCTTCTCGAGAGTAAAGACAGTAGTGAAATACTGACTTAACATTCGACCAATAGCCTTCACCTTCACACACAGATTGCTCCCTTGGTCCCTAATGCATCCTTCACTTCCCCTGGTTATTACAGTCCCTAATGGATCCTTCACTTCCCCTGGTTATTATGGTCCCTAATGAATCCTTCACTTCCCCTGGTTATTACGGTCCCGCATGAATCCTACACTTCCCCTGGTTATTACAGTCCCTAATGAATCCTTCACTTCCCCTGGTTATTACGGTCCCGCATGAATCCTTCACTTCCCCTGGTTATTACGGTCCCGCATGAATCCTACACTTCCCCTGGTTATTACAGTCCCTAATGAATCCTTCACTTCCCCTGGTTATTACGGTCCCGCATGAATCCTTCACTTCCCCTGGTTATTATGGTCCCGCATGAATCCTACACTTCCCCTGGTTATTACAGTCCCTAATGGATCCTTCACTTCCCCTGGTTATTATGGTCCCTAATGAATCCTTCACTTCCCCTGGTTATTATGGTCCCTAATGAATCCTTCACTTCCCCTGGTTATTAGAGTCCCTAATGAATCCTTCACTTCCCCTGGTTATTACGGTCCCGCATGAATCCTACACTTCCCCTGGTTATTACAGTCCCTAATGAATCCTTCACTTCCCCTGGTTATTACGGTCCCGCATGAATCCTTCACTTCCCCTGGTTATTACGGTCCCGCATGAATCCTACACTTCCCCTGGTTATTATGGTCCCTAATGAATCCTTCACTTCCCCTGGTTATTACGGTCCCGCATGAATCCTACACTTCCCCTGGTTATTACAGTCCCTAATGAATCCTTCACTTCCCCTGGTTATTACGGTCCCGCATGAATCCTACACTTCCCCTGGTTATTACAGTCCCTAATGAATCCGACACTTCCCCTGGTTATTACGGTCCCGCATGAATCCTTCACTTCCCCTGGTTATTACGGTCCCGCATGAATCCTTCACTTTCCCTGGTTATTACAGTCCCTAATGAATCCTTCACTTCCCCTGGTTATTACGGTCCCGCATGAATCCTACACTTCCCCTGGTTATTATGGTCCCTAATGAATCCTTCACTTCCCCTGGTTATTATGGTCCCTAATGAATCCTTCACTTCCCCTGGTTATTACGGTCCCGCATGAATCCTACACTTCCCCTGGTTATTACAGTCCCTAATGAATCCTTCACTTCCCCTGGTTATTACGGTCCCGCATGAATCCTTCACTTCCCCTGGTTATTACGGTCCCTAATGAATCCTTCACTTTCCCTGGTTATTACAGTCCCTAATGAATCCTTCACTTCCCCTGGTTATTACGGTCCCGCATGAATCCTTCACTTCCCCTGGTTATTACGGTCCCTAATGAATCCTTCACTTTCCCTGGTTATTACAGTCCCTAATGAATCCTTCACTTCCCCTGGTTATTACGGTCCCGCATGAATCCTACACTTCCCCTGGTTATTACAGTCCCTAATGAATCCTACACTTCCCCTGGTTATTACAGTCCCTAATGAATCCTACACTTCCCCTGGTTATTACTGTCCCTAATGCATCCTTCACTTCACCTGGTTATTACGGTCCCAATGGATCCTTCATTTTCCCTGGTTATTACAGTCCCTAATGAATCCTACACTTCCCTTGGTTATTATGGTCCCAATGGATCATTCACTTCCCCTGGATATTACAGTCCCTAATGAATCCTACACTTCCCCTGGTTATTACAGTCCCAATGGATCATTCACTTCCCCTGGTTATTACAGTCCCTAATGAATCCTACACCTCCCCTGGTTATTACGGTCCCAATGGATCATTCACAGCCCCTGGTTATTACGGTCCCTAATGAATCCTTCACTTCCCCTGGTTATTACGGTCCCTAATGAATCCTTCACTTCCCCTGGTTATTACAGTCCCTAATGAATCCTACACTTCCCCTGGTTATTACGGTCCCAATGGATCATTCACAGCCCCTGGTTATTACGGTCCCTAATGAATCCTTCACTTCCCCTGGTTATTACGGTCCCAATGGATCCTTCACTTCCCCTGGTTATTACAGTCCCTAATGAATCCTAATTAACCCTGGTTATTTCAGTCCCTAAAACATCCTTCACTTCCCCTGGTTATTACAGTCCCTAATGGATCCTAGACTTCCACTGGTTATTACGGTCCCAATGGATCCTTCATTTTCCCTGGTTATTACAGTCCCTAATGAATCCTACACTTCCCCTGGTTATTATGGTCCCAATGGATCATTCACTTCCCCTGGTTATTACAGTCCCTAATGAATCCTACAATTCCCCTGGTTATTACAGTCCCAATGGATCATTCACTTCCCCTGGTTATTACAGTCCCTAATGAATCCTACACTTCCCCTGGTTATTACAGTCCCAATGGATCCTTCACTTCCCCTGGTTATTACAGTCCCTAATGAATCCTTCACTTCCCCTGGTTATTACGGTCCCAATGGATCCTTCACTTCCCCTGGTTATTACGGTCCCTAATGAATCCTTCACTTCCCCTGGTTATTACAGTCCCTAATGAATCCTTCACTTCCCCTAGTTATTACTGTCCCGAATGGATCCTACACTTCCCCTGGTTATTACAGTCCCTAATGAATCCCTCACATCCCCTGGTTATTACGGTCCCTAATGGATCCTACACTTCCCCTGGTTATTACAGTACCTAATGAATCCTTCACTTCTCTTGGTTATTACAGTCCCTAATGAATCCAACACTTCCCCTTGTTATTACGGTCCCTAATGAATCCTTCACTTCCACTGGTTATTACGGTCCCTAATGAATCCTTCACTTCCCCTGGTTATTACAATCCCTAATGAATCCTACACTTCCCCTGGTTATTACAGTCCCAATGGATTATTCATTTCCCCTGGTTATTACAGTCCCTAATGAATCCTACACTTCCCCTGGTTATTACGGTCCCAATGGATCATTCACAGCCCCTGGTTATTACGGTCCCTAATGAATCCTTCACTTCCCCTGGTTATTACGGTCCCAATGGATCCTTCACTTCCCCTGGTTATTACGGTCCCTAATGAATCCTTCACTTCCCCTGGTTATTACAGTCCCTAATGAATCCTTCACTTTCCCTGGTTATTACAGTCCCTAATGAATCCTTCACTTCTCTTGGTTATTACAGTCCCTAATGAATCCTTCACTTCCCCTGGTTATTACGGTCCCAATGGAACCTTCATTTTCCCTGGTTATTACTGTCCCTAATGAATCCTACACTTCCCCTGGTTATTACAGTCCCTAATGAATCCTTCACTTCTCTTGGTTATTACAGTCCCTAATGAATCCTTCACTTCCCCTGGTTATTACTGTCCCTAATGGATCCTTCACTTCCCCTGGTTATTACGTTCCCTGATGGATCCTACACTTCCCCTGGTTATTACAGTCCCTAATGAATCCTTCACTTCTCTTGGTTATTACAGTCCCTAATGAATCCTACACTTCCCCTGGTTATTACAGTCCCTAATGAATCCTTCACTTCTCTTGGTTATTACAGTCCCTAATGAATCCTTCACTTCCCCTGGTTATTACTGTCCCTAATGGATCCTACACTTCCCCTGGTTATTACAGTCCCTAATGAATCCAACACTTCCCCTGGTTATTACCGTCCCAATGGATCCTTCACTTTCCCTGGTTATTACGTTCCCTGATGGATCCTACACTTCCCCTGGTTATTACAGTCCCTAATGAATCCTTCACTTCCCCTGGTTATTACTGTCCCTAATTAATCCTTCATTTCCCCTGGTTATTACGTCCCTAATGAATCCTTCACTTCCCCTGGTTATTACAGTCCCTAATGAATCCTTCACTTCCCCTGGTTATTACGGTCCCTAATGCATCCTTCACTTCCCCTGGTTATTACGGTCCCTAATGCATCCTTCACTTCCCCTGGTTAGAACATAGAACATAGAAGAATACAGCGCAGTACAGGCCCTTTGGCCCTCGATGTTGCGCCGATCCAAGCCCACCTAACCTATACTAACCCACTATCCTCCATATACCTATCCAATGCCCGCTTAAATGCCCATAAAGAGGGAGAGTCCACCACTGCTACTGGCAGGGCATTCCATGAACTTACGACTCGCTGAGTGAAGAACCTACCCCTAACTTCAGTCCTATATCTACCCCCCCTTAATTTAAAGCTATGCCCCCTTGTAATACCCGACTCCATACGCGGGAAAAGGTTCACACTGTCAACCCTATCTATCCCCCTAATCATCTTGTACACCTCTATCAAGTCACCCCTAAACCTTCTTTTCTCTAATGAAAACAGCCCCAAGTGTCTCAGTCTTTCCTCATACGATCTTCCTTCCATACCAGGCAACATCCTGGTAAATTTCCTCTGCACCCGTTCCAGTGCCTCCACATCCTTCCTATAGTATGGCGACCAAAACTGCACACAATATTCCAGATGCGGCCGCACCAGAGTCTTATACAACTGCATCATGACCTCAGGACTCCGGAACTCAATTCCTCTACCAATAAAAGCCAGTACGCCATATGCCTTCTTCACCGCACTATTTACCTGGGTGGCAACTTTCAGAGATCTGTGTACATGGACACCAAGATCCCTCTGCTCATCCACACTACCAAGTATCCGACCATTAGCCCAGTACCCCATCTTTTTGTTATTCTTCCCAAAGTGAATCACCTCGCACTTAGCTACATTGAATTCCATTTGCCACCTTTCTGCCCAGCTCTGCAGCTTCTCTATATCCTGCTGTAACCTGCCACATCCTTCCTCACTGTCAACAACTCCTCCGACTTTCGTATCATCTGCAAACTTGCTCACCCAACCTTCTAACCCCTCTTCCAGGTCATTTATAAAAATGACAAACAGCAATGGTCCCAAAACAGATCCTTGCGGAACACCGCTAGTGACGGCACTCCATGAAGAAACTTTGCCATCAACTACTACCCTCTGTCTTCTTCCATCCAGCCAATTCCTAATCCAAACCTCCAACTCACCCTCAATGCCATATCTCCGTATTTTCTGCAGTAGCCTACTACAGTCTCTAATGAATCCTTCACTTCCCCTGGTTATTACAGTCCCTAATAGATCCTACACTTCCCCTGGTTATTACGGTCCCTAATGGATCCTTCACCTCCCCTGGTTATTACGGTCCCTAATAGATCCTACACTTCCCCTGGTTATTATGGTCCCTGATGAATCCTTCACTTCCCCTGGTTATTACGTCCCTAATGCATCCTTCACTTCTCCTGGTTATTACAGTCCCTAATGAATCCTTCACTTGCCCTGGTTATTACGGTCCCTAATGAATCCTACACTTCCCCTGGTTATTACAGACCCTAATGAATCCTTCACTTCCCCTGGTTATTACGGTCCCTAATGATTCCTTCACTTCCCCTGGTTATTACGGCCCGTAATGAATCCTTCACTTCCCCTGGTTATTACAGTCCTTAATGAATCCTTCACTTCCCCTGGTTATTACGGTCCCTATTGAATTCTTCACTTCCCCTGGTTATTACGGTCCACAATGGATCCCTCACTTCCCCTGGTTATTACGGTCCCAAATGGATCCTACACTTCCCCTGGTTTTTACGGTCCCTAATGAATCCTTCACTTCCCCTAGTATTACGGTCCCTAATGGATCCTACAATTCCCCTGGTGATTACGGTCCCTAATGAATCCTTCACTTCCCCTGGTTATTACGTTCCCAAATGGATTCTTCACTTCCCCTGGTTATTACGGTCCATAATGGATCCTTCACTTCCCCTGGTGATTACGGTCCCAAATGTATCCTTCACTTCCCCTGATTATTATGGTACTTAATGGATCCTTCACTTCCCCTGGTTATTACGGTCCCTAATGAATCCTTCACTTCCCCTGGTTATTACGGTCCCAAATGGATCCTTCACTTCCCCTGGTTATTACGGTCCCTAATGCATCCTTCACTTCCCCTGGTTATTATGCTCCCTAATGGAACCTACAATTCCCCTGGTGATTACGGTCCCTAATGGTTCCTACACTTTCCCTGCTTATTATGGTCCCTAATGAATCCTTCATTTTCCCTAGTTATTACGGTCCCTAATGGATCCTACAATTCCCCTGGTGATTACGGTCCCTAATGGAACCTACACTTCCCCTGGTTTTTACGGTCCCTAATGGTTCCTACACTTCCCCTGGTTATTACAGTCCCTAATGAATCCTACAGTTCCCCTGGTGATTACGGTGGCAGATAGAACATTTGAGGACTCATCTACTGAGGTAGTATGGGCAGAGGTTAGAAACAGGAAAGGAGAGATTACCCTGTTGGGAGTTTACTATAGGCCTCCGAATATTTCCAGCAATGTACAGGACAGGATAGCAAAGATGATTCTCGATAGGAGCGAGAGTGACAGGGTAGTTGTGATGGGGGACTTTAAATTTTCAAATATTGACTGGGAATACTATAGGAGAAAGTGAGGACTGCAGATGCTGGAGATCAGAGCTGAAAAATGTGTTGCTGGAAAAGCGCAGCAGGTCAGGCAGCATCCAAGGAACAGGAGAATCGACGTTTAGGGCATAAGCCCTTCTTTAGGCAACACATAAGCCCTTTTCCAGCAACACATTTTCAGCTCTGGGAATACTATAGTTCAAGTACTATAGATGGGTCAGTTTTTGTCCAATGTGTGCAGGAGGGTTTCCTGACACAGTATGTAGACAGGCCAACAAGGAGTGAGGCCACTTTGGATTTGGTACTGGGTAAGGAACCCGGTCAGGTGTTAGACTTGGAGGTAGATGAGCACTTTGATGACAGTGACCACGATTCGATTATGTTTACTTTGGCGATGGAAAGAGACAGGTATATACTGCAGGGGAAGAGTTATAGCTGGGGGAAAGGCAACTATGATGCGATCAGGCAAGATTTAGGATACATAAGATGGGGAAGGAAACTGCAGGGGATGGGGACAATTGAAATGTGGAGTTTATTCAAGGAATAGCTGCTGTGGGTCCTTGATAAGTATGTACCTGTCAGGCAGGGAGGAAGCTGTCGAGCGAGAGAAGTTGAGCTCTTGTCAAGAGGAAGAAAAAGGCTCATGTTAAGTCGAGATGTGAAGGCTCAGTTAGGGAGCTTGAGAGTTACACGTTAGCCAGGAAAGACCTAAAGAGAGAGCTAAGAAGAGCCAGGAGGGGCGTGAGAAGTCATTGGCGGATATGATCAATGAAAACCCTGAAGATTTTTGTAGGTTTTTCAGGAATAAAAGAATGACGAGAGTAAAATTAGGGCCAATCAAGGACAGTAGTGGGAAATTGTGCGTGGAGTCCGAGGAGCTAGGAAGTGCTAAATGAATATTTTTCGTCAGTATTCACACTAGAAAAAGGCAATGTTTTTGAGGAGAGTACTGAGAGGCAGGCGATTAGATTGGACTGGTTTGAGGTTCACAAGGAGGAGGTGTTCGCAATTCTGGAAACTGTGGAAATAGATAAGTCCCCTGGGATTTATCCGAGGATTCTCTGGAAAGCCAGGGAGGAGATTGCTGAGACTTTATGTCGTCATTGTCCACAGGAACAGTGCCAGAAGCCTGAAGGGTAACAAGTGTTGTCCCCTTGTTCAAGAAGGGGAGTAGAGACAATCCTGGTAATTATAGACCAGTGAGCATTACTTTGGTTGTGGGTAAAGTGTTGGAAATGGTTATAAGAGATAGGATTTATAATCATCTAGAGAGGAATACGTTGGTTAGGGATAGTCAGCATGGTTTTGTGAAGAGTAGGCCGTGCCTCACAAACATTATTGAGTTCTTTGAGAAGGTGACCAAACAGGTGGATGAGGGTAAAGCAGTTGATGTGGTGTATATGGATTTCAGTAAGGTGTTTGATAAGGTTCCCCACGGTAGGCTATTGCAGAAAATATGGAGGCATGGGATTGAGGGTGGTTTAGCGGTTTGGATCAGAAATTGGCCAGCTGAAAGAGGACAGAGGGTGGTGGTTGATGGGAAATGTTCATCCTGGAGTTCATTTACTAGTGGGGTACCACAAGGGTCTGTTTTGGGGCCACTGCTATTTGTCATTTTTATAACTGACCTAGATAAGCGTGTAGAAGGATGAGTTAGTAAATTTGCAGATGACACTAAGGTCGGTGGAGTTGTGGATAGTGCTGAAGGATGTTGCAGGTTACAGAGGGACATAGATAAGTTGCAGAGCTGGGCTGAGAGGTGGCAAATGGAGTTTAACGTAGAAAAGTGTGAGGTGATTCACTTTGGAAGGAGTAACAGGAATGAAGAGTACTGGGCTCATGGTAAGATTCTTGGTAGTGTAGATGAGCAGAGAGATCTCGGTGTCCCATGTACACAGATCCCTGAAAGTTCCACCCAGGCTGATAGGGTTGTTAAGAAGGCACACGGTGTGTTAGCTTTTGTTGGTAGAGGGATTGAGTTTCGGAACCATGAGATCATGCTGCAGCTGTACAAAACTCTGGTGCGGCCGCACTTGGAGTATTGTGTCCAGTTCTGGTCACCGCATTATAGGAAGGATGTGGAAGCTTTGGAAAGGGTTCAGAGGAGATTTACTGGAATGTTGCCTGGTATGGAGGGAAGGGCTTACGAGGAAAGGCTGAGGGAACTGAGGCTGTTTTTATTAGAGAGAAGAAGGTTGAGAGGTGACTTAATCTAGACATATAAGATAATCAGAGGGTTAGATAGGGTGGACAGGGAGAGCCTTTTTCCTCGGATGGTGATGGGTAGCATGAGGCAACATAGCTTTAAATTGAGGGGTGATAGATATAGGACAGATGTCAGAGGTAGTTTCTTTAGAGTAGTAGAGGCATGGAAAGCACTGCCTGCAACAGGAGGAGACTCACCAACTTTAAGGGCGTTTAAATAGTCATTGGATAAACATATAGATGAGAATGGAATAGTGTAGGTTAGATAGGCTTCAGTTTGGTTCCACAGGTCGATGCAACATCGAGGGCTGAAGTATATTGTATATTCTATGTTCTGTGTTATATGTTGTATGTTCTGTGTTCGATGTTGTATGTTCTGTGTTGTATTATTCTTTTCTCCTTTATGTATTTGTAGAGTGGATCGGGATTCCCCTCCCCCCCCCAGTGTTTTCTCATTCTGCCTTATTTGCTCTCCTAATTGCTTCCTTGAATTGTCCCCTGCCCTTTCTATCCTCCTGCAGGGGCCTCCATTAGTTGCTTCCTTTGTACCTGTTACACATCTCGCTTTGCCCTTCTATTTCATCCTGAATATTCCTGGGTCCCCAGGATTCACTGAGCTTTGTTCTGAAATGGAACAGGTTGGGCCTGCGCCTCCCCCAGTAACTCCTCCCAGTGTTCTGTTTTGGATTTACCCTCAAGCCGCTACTCCCAGTCTATTTTGGCCAGATCCTGACTTATTTTAATATCATCTGCCTGACACCAATACGACTCCTGTTTTTGAAGACCATCTTTTTTCTTTTTTGCAACAAACTTTAAACATATAGTGTTGAAACAAGCTTCACTGGAACTTATCAAACCCGAAAGAAACTCAATCACGTGGATGGCTGTAGACAAGAGGAAAGGGTCAGTGGGTGTACCCTGTGTCGTGTTCACTTGTTGAAGAGTAACTATGTCGAGGATGATAGTCAGGGGAAAGGTGTATTTGTGGTACTGAACCACGTAGGGAGTGACGTTAAAACATCAGCACACCTGGAGAATGAAGCATAACTTGAAAATTTGGAATTTAACTGCCTAGCAATTGGATTGGACAAATTGCTACTTAAACTGATACAGCATAATAGTGACATACAAAGGTGATCACAGACACATACATAATTGGGCAAGTCAGCCAAGAAAAATACCTTTGTTTGTTGAACACTGTGTGTGACCCACAGTGCCTCGTCAATGCCCAGTCTGGAGCTGCTCGATCAGTTTGAAGTCTGTCCCGTTGAGCACGGTGATAGGGCCACACAACCTGATGGAGGGGATTCTCAATGTGAAGGTGGGACTTTGTCTCCACAAGGACTGTGTGGTGGTCACTCTAACCGATACTGTCAGGGACAGATACACCTGCAGCCGGCAGATTGGTGAGGATGAGGTCAAGTCTGTTCTGAATTTCTAGCCTAATGTCAACTTCCCAGACTCCATCACCACCCCCACCCCCCTCCCCCCACCGTCCATTAAACATCCACCTGCAATTCGTTCTGATGTACTTTGTGTGATTTTTGATGTGGAGTATGTTGTGCTGTACCCAGAGGGTGGGAGGAGCCTGGAACACGCTGCCAGGGGAGGGGGGAGAAGAAGATACAATAACAACGTTTAAGAGGCATTTAGACAGAGACACAGACACAGGGGATAGAGGGATACGGACCATGTACAGGCAGATGGGAAGGGGTTAGAATGGCATCATGGTCAGCACAGACATGGTGGGCCGAAGGGCCTGTACCTGGGCTGTACTGCTCTGTGCTCTGAGAAGGTGTTTGTGATTTTGAACCTTTCTGTTTTCGATCTGTAACTCCCAAAACAACACAACCCCCCAGACTCTCCACATTCACTGAGTTTTCACATCTTTGACCATTCTCTCCCAGTGTTATTTATTCCTGTGCGTGTTCCAGGCGTGATCAGTCCCCCGTGTCCCCACCCCCACCCAGTGTCTGGGTATGTGACGGGAGGGGGCAGATTGCTGGGGTCAGATTTGGCAGTTTCTCAGTGACAGACACAAGGTGCTGCCTGAGGGGGGCAGCAGAGGACTGGGACAGCAGGCTCTCTTCTGGGGAGGAGCAGGAAATCCCTCCCTCCCTACGCCCCCAACCTTCAGTGTTTGTGGGTTGAGCCAAGGCAATAATATTATCCCATTTCATTCGGCGTGATTCTGCTGGGAATGGTGGGAGAGAGCTGTTCAGAGGGAACTTGCTGCTCACAGTGAGAAATTCCTCATGTCTCTCCCAGTTACCCAGCTTCACGGAAGCCATTTGGCCCATCAGTTCCCTGTGCCCCAGGCAGCGGTGACTTTTCATCCTGCCCCCTTGCAGTTTGTCATTTTCCTGAGCACCCAACCAATTACATTTCAAACACGATGGCTCAGTGGTTAGCGCTGCTGCCTCACAGCACCGGGGACCCGGGTTCAATTCCAGCCTCGGCTGACTGTCTGTGTGGAGTTTGCACAGTCTCCCCGTGTTTGCGCGGGTTTCCTCCCACAGTCCAAAGATGTGCCGGTCAGGTGAATTGCTACGTTGTCCATAGTGATAGGTGCATTAGTCAGAAGGAAATGGGTCTGGGTGGGTTACTCTTCGGAGGGTCGGCGTGGACTGGGTGGGCCGAAGGGCCTGTTTCCACACTGTAGGGAATCTAATGTAATGTAATCATTCCCTGGGAATCCGATTCCACCTTCCCATTGAACACCACGGTCAGGGGGAAAGGGAAACAGCCCCTGATCCCCTCAAACCCACTGAATCCCTTTAAACCCACTCGATCCCCGGAAACCCTCTCGAATCCTGTGCTCCCTGTTTGTGGCTGGGTTTTGCCAAGGGGCAGGTTGGAATAAGTGACTGGAGGCAGGGGATCATGAATGAGCTCAGGACTGTGTCCCTGTGAGCTGGGGGGCAGTGGGGTAACTTTCAGAGTTGAGGCCACAGGGCCCCTCCCATATTCATGGGGAAAGGTGTTGGTGACCCATTGGCGAAATGGCTGAAAGTCTTCCTCTGAGCTGGGAGGAGGAAGGTGCTGACAAGATCCGTCAGAAGCTAAACACGTGAATGGAAGGGAGGTGTTTACTCTCTTAGGATTAGCTAGCTGGCATTCAAAACTGAAAACATTAGCGAGGCCTTGTTAGAGGACACAGAGAAAGCAGGATCAAATCGCAGGCTGCGCTGATAACAAGGCCTCATGAACTCTGGCTGACAGAGCTCTCTGTTGCTATAGAGACCTCAGAGTGAAGAACCTGAGCAGGGTAATGTAGAGATTGCCCGCTCTCTGCCACAGAGTGTAGCCGGAAGGTGGTGGTGGAGAGCGTCTGTTCCCAAGCATTCCCATTCCTGTTGTCAGGGGTTTCTCTGTCCCAGATACTTTCCTTCCTCGTGATTCTGATTGTGAAGGGGACCTGCAGCTTTGGCCCTTCCCAGGACAAGAACAGGAGTCTGAAGAGTTCCCCTCCGGTCTGAACCAGCATGTAGGCCAAAACTGGAGCCTGGGTCTTTCCTGCTTTGCACCCTCCCTCTTCTAGGCCAGTGTGTGGTGATAAACATAAGTCAGCCCTTGTTCACTTTGCCTCTTGAGCCCCAGGTTTCTGGACTCGAATACACCTCCATGACTTGTGTGTAAACTGATATTCTGGGGCAGTGCTGAGGGAGCTCGAGATGCTACCTTTCGGATTAAACACAAAACCAACGCTCAGGAGGCTGGAAACACCGCTTTGGGGTAAAGCTGGGGAATTGTTCCCTGACAGGGAATCCTGACCAATGCCAATCCCTCAACTGACATCACAAAAGCTGCTTGTCTGGTCTTTATCACAGACTCTGGTTTCCAGCATCTGCACTCCTTGTTTTTACCTTTATCACATCGCTGTTTGTGGGATCTTGCTGTGCCTGGATTGGCTGCTGTGTTTGCCGTTTGACAGCGACTGCATGTCAACAACACATTGGTGGCCTGGCACCTTCCAGCACCATGGAAGTTGCTGTTGAAATGTAGATCTTTCTTTCAGAGTCCCGCTCAGTCTGGCATTTGTGAGCTCCCTCCCCTCCCCGGCCGTACCACCAACACCACCCTCAGTGGCTCGGAGAGGCTGGGACACTTGCATCCCCACACCACAGCAACAGCAGGTCCACAGCTTGTGGGAACGACAGGAGGCCACTTGGCCCCTTGGGCCTACTCAGTAAGTTCATGACGGATGTGGTTGTGATCTTAGCTCCATGTTCCAGTACAGTCTCCCCTCCCCCCCCCCCCGACACCCCTACCCCTTGCCTCTCTGGTCAGTCGAAAACCTACTAAACTCAGCATCCAATAATTTGACAGACACAGCCTCCCGCCTTTTCTAGGAAGAGAAAAATCCACCCTCCGAGAGGAATCAATTTCTCCTCATCTTTGTCTGGGAAGTGAAGCCGCTGAGAGGAAGCTTCCTCCTGGTCTTCACCCTCTCCAGTGCCCTCAGGATCAGAAACACATTTCAATAAGGTCACCTCTCATTGTTCCAGAGCCCAGTGAATACAGGCCCACTCACTGGGTCCAACCTTTCTTCAGAAGATAAACCCTTCATCCCTGAACTCAGGCCAGGGAACCTTCTCTGTTCCTGCTCATAAATCAAGGAGAAGGTTTATATGCCAATGAAGCGAGGGTGATGTGAGGGAAAACCTTTTCACGCAGCGAAGGTTTGGGAATACACTGCCAGGAGATGTGGTGGAGGCAGCTTCAAGAGGGCGTTCAAGAGGGCACGGGCTTTGGGTAGCAATAGTGTGCAGGGTTATGGGGAGAATGGAGATTGACACTCGGTGATATTTGCAGAGCTGGTCAAGGCACAATGGGCTGAATGGCCCCCTTCTGTGACACTGGGATTCTCTGAACTGCCTCTAACTTAATTATTTTTTTCAAATGAAGAGATGAGAACACAACACAACTCAACAGGTTGGTCCCAAAGGTTGGTGCAACATTGAGGGCCCAGGACCTGTATTGCACTGTAATGTTTTATGTTCGATAGTTCCCCATATACGATCATCACAATTCCCTGCATAATGCAGTATAACATCCCGATTTTATATTCTATTCCACCATGCGATACAAGCAGGATTTTGTTGATATTACCTGTCACCTGCTCACCAACATTATGATTCATCCACCAGGGCAGCCAGATCCCTCGGTATCTCAGTGTCCTGCCGTATCTCTCTGTATCTCAGTGTCCTGCTGTCTCTCTCTGTACCTCAGTGTCCTGCCGTCTCTCTCTGTACCTCAGTGTCCTGCCGTCTCTCTCTGTACCTCAGTGTCCTGCTGTCTCTCTCTGTACCTCAGTGTCCTGCCGTCTCTCTCTGTATCTCAGTGTCCTGCCGTCTCTCTCTGTACCTCAGTGTCCTGCCGTCTCTCTCTGTATCTCAGTGTCCTGCCGTCTCTCTCTGTATCTCAGTGTCCTGCCGTCTCTCTCTGTACCTCAGTGTCCTGCCGTCTCTCTCTGTACCTCAGTGTCCTGCCATCTCTCTCTGTATCTCAGTGTCCTGCCATCTCTCTCTGTATCTCAGTGTCCTGCCGTCTCTCTCTGTACCTCAGTGTCCTGCCGTCTCTCTCTGTACCTCAGTGTCCTGCCGTCTCTCTCTGTACCTCAGTGTCCTGCCGTCTCTCTCTGTATCTCAGTGTCCTGCCGTCTCTCTCTGTACCTCAGTGTCCTGCCGTCTCTCTCTGTATCTCAGTGTCCTGCCGTCTCTCTCTGTACCTCAGTGTCCTGCCGTCTCTTTCTGTATCTCAGTGTCCTGCCGTCTCTCTCTGTATCTCAGTGTCCTGCCGTCTCTCTCTGTATCTCAGTGTCCTGCCGTCTCTCTCTGTACCTCAGTGTCCTGCCGTCTCTCTCTGTACCTCAGTGTCCTGCCGTCTCTCTCTGTATCTCAGTGTCCTGCCGTCTCCCTCTGTATCTCAGTGTCCTGCCGTCTCTCTCTGTATCTCAGTGTCCTGCTGTCTCTCTCTGTATCTGTGTCCTGCCGTCTCTCTCTGTACCTCAGTGTCCTGCCGTCTCTCTCTGTATCTCAGTGTCCTGCCATCTCTCTCTGTACCTCAGTGTCCTGCCGTCTCTCTCTGTACCTCAGTGTCCTGCCGTCTCTCTCTGTATCTCAGTGTCCTGCCGTCTCTCTCTGTATCTCAGTGTCCTGCTGTCTCTCTCTGTATCTCAGTGTCCTGCTGTCTCTCTCTGTATCTGTGTCCTGCCGTCTCTCTCTGTACCTCAGTGTCCTGCCGTCTCTCTCTGTATCTCAGTGTCCTGCCGTCTCTCTCTGTACCTCAGTGTCCTGCCGTCTCTCTCTGTATCTCAGTGTCCTGCTGTCTCTCTCTGTATCTCAGTGTCCTGCCGTCTCTCTCTGTATCTCAGTGTCCTGCCGTCTCTCTCTGTACCTCAGTGTCCTGCCGTCTCTCTCTGTACCTCAGTGTCCTGCCGTCTCTCTCTGTATCTCAGTGTCCTGCCGTCTCTCTCTGTACCTCAGTGTCCTGCCGTCTCTCTCTGTACCTCAGTGTCCTGCCGTCTCTCTCTGTCCCTCAGTGTCCTGCCGTCTCTCTCTGTATCTCAGTGTACTGCCGTCTCTCTCTGTATCTCAGTGTCCTGCCGTCTCTCTCTGTACCTCAGTGTCCTGCCGTCTCTCTCTGTACCTCAGTGTCCTGCCGTCTCTCTCTGTATCTCAGTGTCCTGCCGTCTCTCTCTGTATCTCAGTGTCCTGCCGTCTCTCTCTGTACCTCAGTGTCCTGCCGTCTCTCTCTGTATCTCAGTGTCCTGCCGTCTCTCTCTGTACCTCAGTGTCCTGCCGTCTCTCTCTGTATAGACAATAATAGACAATAGATGCTGGAGTAGGCCATTCAGCCCTTCAGTCCTGCCGTGTATTGTTTCACTATTCTCCCAATCAAAGTCAACAAATTTGCAATTTCCCTCATTATACTCTGACTTTCCCTCTGCTATGACTTTCTAACTTGATAAATGTATCAGTGTTCCACTTTGTCTCAGACGTTCCTATACCTCGTGCCCATTCCACGGATTAACAGTGTGTTCATGTAACTGGGAATAATGTGGCGATCATTATCCCTCACTGCTCCACAGCCATCCCAAGATATATCAAATCCCAGTGGGATCATCAAGGTGACAAAGTTGCCCAATTGACTGCTACTCAGAAAAAAAGCAACTCTCACCAGATTTTACCATTAACAGAACATAACATAATTTATTGTCTGACACGTTAATAAAAGTCAGAGGTGGCTCAGTGGTTAGCACTGCTGCCTCACAGCACCAGAGACCCGGTTCGATTCCAGTCATCGGTTCCTGTCTGTGTGGAGTTTGCACATTCTCCCCGTGTCTGCATGGGTTTCCTCCGGTTTCCTCCCACAGTCCACAGATGTGCAGGTTATGGTGGATTAACCACAGGAAACGCAGGGGTATTGGGACGGTGAGTGTGGGATGCTGTTCGGAGGGTCAGTGTGGGCTTGATGAGCTGAATGTCCTGGTTCTACACTGTAGGGATCTTATAAATAGAAAGGATTTCTAATCTCTGCAATTTAAACTGTAGCCCTTCAAAAAAAACACACACACACACACACACACACACACACACACACACACACACACACACACTCTAAAACAGTTTACTATAACGTGAGGATGGTAAATGTAGACAGGGGAACCAAAACTGCAAAGATCACACCTTCAGATTTCAGGGACGGGTTCAATAGTTTCTCACAGCCATTTTGTTACTTCCACATCAACAACAAGGTGTTGCCTGTGGAATCACAGTCGCTCTGCGATTTGATAATGGATCGGGGAGCCCTGGGTGGCTTCTTGTTAGAATTCTTTCTTTTAATGTTTGTTGATTTGTGCTTTATTTTGCCACTTGGAGAGAAAGAGAGATGGACACTTTCTGTTTTGAGGCTCTGAGTGTTTCTCTCTCTTTCTTTTAATACATTCATGGAATGTGGGTGTCACCGGCCGGGCCCAGCATTTCTTACCCGTCCCTCGCTGCCCCTTGAGAAGGTGGGGGTGAGCTGCCTTCTTGAACTGCTGCAACTCAAACAATCAGAAAGTGGGGTTTGCCAGGCAGAATCTTCTGAACTCAAAAGCCACAAGTTCTCCCCCTCACTGCTTCAAAAATCAATGTTATACTGTAACCGCAACAACATGGAACATAGTGTGCAGCTCTGGTCTCCATCCTATTGGAAGGATGTGGCTGCACTGGAGGGAGTCCAGAGGGAGATTCACCAGGACATTACCAGGATGGAATGTCTCAGTGATAAGGAGAGACTGGATAGGCTGGGATTGTTTTCCCTGGAACAGAGGATGCTGAGGGTGGATGGGGGGGGAGTCTGATTGAGGGAGATACAATTATGAGAGGCACAGACAGGGCAGATCATGAGAATCTCTTCCCTATTACAGATGTGACTAAGACCAGAGGACACCAGTTCAAGCTGGGGGAGAGAGTGGTTTACTGGGCAGAATGTATTCACCCATGGGGTGGTAGAAATATGGCAGGTGCAGAGAGGGTGGTGCAGAGAGATGCTCTCGAAATATTTCAGCAGAGTCAGATGACACCCGGGTTCAATTCCCACCTCGGGCGACTGTCTGTGTGGAGTTTGCAAGTTCTCCCTGTGTCTGTGTGGGTTTCCTCCCACAGTCCAAAGATGTGCAGGTCAGGGGAACTGGCCATGAGAAATTGCCCTTAGTGTTAGGTGAAGGGGTAAATGTAGGGGAATGGGTCTGGGTGGGTTGCTCTTCGGAGGGTCGGTGTGGACTTGTTGGGCCGAAGGGCCTGCTTCCACACTGTAAGTAATCTAATCTAATGTAAGGTTTATTTACAGTTCACCTGGTGAAGGGGCAGCACCCTGAAAGCTTGTGATTTCAAATAGACCAGACCTGATGTCATGTGACTTCTGACCCCAGTCCAATAGCGACACCTCAACATCAGAACATCGAAGCAGCACATGAATGAGCACTTAAAATACCAGGACAGAATTAGTCAGCAAATGACCAGATGACCAGATGCTGTGTTCTTCCCTATAACTGGGTGCTAGGTGAACCGATTGTGTCTGTGCTGGTTTCCTGATATTGACTGAGTTGTGTCTTCTCTAACTGCAGGGTAACCGTGGTCGGACTGGAGTGGTCATTGCTGCCTACATGCATTACAGCAACATCTCAGCCAGGTAGGAGCCTCAGCTCTCTGCTCTTCCAAACCTTCAGACCTGATCGCTCCAACTTTACAAACTCCAGGACTACCAGCTAATCAGCCCAGCACCAGACTCTGCACTCACCCTCTGTCATTTTGTATTCATTCACGGGACGTGGGGGTCGCTGGCAGGGACCCACTCGCTGTGGTGGTACAGGGCAGTTTCTCTGACCGGTGCTGAGGGGTCTGTGTTATGATGAGGGTGACATGGGGCAATACTCTCTGGAACTCGGGAGAATGCGAGGCGATTATATTGAGATGTACCAGATTGTGAAAGGGCCTGACAGAGACAATACTGAGACCAGTCCAAAGATGTGCAGGGTCAGGTGAATTGGCCATGCTAAATTGCCCGTAGTGTTAGGTAAGGGGTAAATGTAGGGGAATGGGTGGGTTTCGCTTCGGCGGGTCAGTGTGGACTTGTTGGGCCGAAGGGCCTGTTTCCACACTGTAATGTAATCTAATCTAATCTAATCTAATCTTGTTCACCCCTGGGGCTGAGGGCGGTGGAGGGAGAGGGTTAGAATACGGTGGGTGAGGCAGAGTCTCAGGGTATGGTTAGCACAGAGACACGGTGGGCATTTCCTCCTTCAGAGGGGTATGAGGCCCTGGGATTCTCTACTCCAGACGATTGCCAATGTCCATCATTAAGATGGGGGGAGGGGGGAGCTGGAACAGAGAGATCCTAGGGGTCTTGGTTTAACCGAGACAGATGGGGAGTGGGCGGGAAGATCAGGTTAAAGCCCAAGGTGTTGTATGGTGTAGCAGGCCCGAGGGGCTGAATGGCCTTCTCCTGCTCCTGTTTCCTTTGTTGTGATGAAACACCCGGTGGATGACGGTGTGCCTGTGTGACTGGGACGGTGTGTATGTGTGATTGGGACGGTGTGTATGTGTGACTGGGACGGTGTGTATGTGTGACTGGGACGGTGTGCCTGTGTGACTGGGACGGTGTGTATGTGTGACTGGGACGGTGTGTATGTGTGACTGGGACGGTGTGTATGTGTGACTGGGACGGTGTGCCTGTGTGACTGGGACGGTGTGTATGTGTGACTGGGACGGTGTGCCTGTGTGACTGGGACGGTGTGTATGTGTGACTGGGACTGTGTGCCTGTGTGACTGGGACGGTGTGTATGTGTGACTGGGACGGTGTGTATGTGTGACTGGGACGGTGTGCCTGTGTGACTGGGACGGTGTGCCTGTGTGACTGGGACGGTGTCTATGTGTGACTGGGACGGTGTGCCTGTGTGACTGGGACGGTGTGCCTGTGTGACTGGGACGGTGTGTATGTGTGACTGGGACGGTGTGTATGTGTGACTGGGACGGTGTGTATGTGTGACTGGGACGGTGTGCCTGTGTGACTGGGACGGTGTGTATGTGTGACTGGGACGGTGTGCCTGTGTGACTGGGACGGTGTGTATGTGTGACTGGGACGGTGTGTATGTGTGACTGGGACGGTGTGCCTGTGTGACTGGGACGGTGTGTATGTGTGACTGGGACGGTGTGCCTGTGTGACTGGGACTGTGTGTATGTGTGACTGGGACGGTGTGCCTGTGTGACTGGGACGGTGTGTATGTGTGACTGGGACGGTGTGTATGTGTGACTGGGACGGTGTGTATGTGTGACTGGGACGGTGTGTATGTGTGACTGGGACGGTGTGCCTGTGTGACTGGGACTGTGTGTATGTGTGACTGGGACGGTGTGTATGTGTGACTGGGACGGTGTGTATGTGTGACTGGGACGGTGTGTATGTGTGACTGGGACGGTGTGCCTGTGTGACTGGGACTGTGTGTATGTGTGACTGGGACGGTGTGCCTGTGTGACTGGGACGGTGTGTATGTGTGACTGGGACGGTGTGTATGTGTGACTGGGACGGTGTGCCTGTGTGACTGGGACTGTGTGTATGTGTGACTGGGACGGTGTGTATGTGTGACTGGGACGGTGTGTATGTGTGACTGGGACGGTGTGTATGTGTGACTGGGACGGTGTGTATGTGTGACTGGGACTGTGTGTATGTGATGGTTACGACCGCGTATTTCCCTCGGGTCTTGATTAAGGAGCTAATTGTCTTCACATTCTGTATTCAACCTTTCCTGCTGTTCCCCCTCCCCCATCCCCTCCCCCATCACCCATACCCACTTCCCATCACCCACACCCCTCCCCAATCACCCACATCCCTCCCCCATCATCCACACCCCTCCCCCATTACCCACACCCACTCCCCCATCACCCACACCCACTCCCCCATCACCCACACCCACTCCCCCATCACCCACACCCACTCCCCCATCACCCACACCCACTCCCCCATCACCCACACCCACTCCCCCATCACCCACACCCCTCCCCAATCACCCACACCCCTCCC
Organism: Chiloscyllium plagiosum; assembly: GCF_037043375.1. Lineage (NCBI taxonomy): Eukaryota > Metazoa > Chordata > Chondrichthyes > Orectolobiformes > Hemiscylliidae > Chiloscyllium > Chiloscyllium plagiosum. The sequence goes on from NW_028270145.1 coordinate 117,621,455, forward strand.
CAATCACCCACACCCCTCCCCAATCACCCACACCCCTCCCCCATCACCCACACCCACTCCCCCATCACCCACACCCCTCCCCCATCACCCACACCCCTCCCCCATCACCCACACCCCTCCCCCATCACCCACACCCACTTCCCATCCCCCACACCCCTCCCCATCACCCACACCCCTCCCCATCATCCACACCCACTCCCCCATCACCCACACCCCTCCCCCATCACCCACACCCCTCCCCCATCACCCACACCCCTCCCCCATCACCCACACCCACTTCCCATCACCCACACCCCTCCCCATCACCCACACCCCTCCCCATCATCCACACCCACTCCCCCATCACCCACACCCCTCCCCCATCACCCACACCCACTTCCCATCACCCACACCCCTCCCCATCACCCACACCCCTCCCCATCATCCACACCCCACCCCTATCACCCACACCCCTCCCACATCACCCACACCCCTCCCCCATCACCCACACCCTTCCCCCATCACCCATACCCACTCCCCCATCACCCACACCCACTCCCTCATCACCCACACCCATTCCCCCATCACCCACACCCCTCCCCCATCACCCACACCCCTCTCTCATCACCCACACCCCTCCCCCATCACCCATACCCACTACCCCATCACCCACACCCTTCCCCCATCACCCACACCCCTCTCTCATCACCCACACCCCTCCCCCATCACCCATACCCACTACCCCATCACCCACACCCCTCCCCCATCACCCATACGCCTCCCCCATCACCCACACCCCTCCCCCATCACCCATACCCACTCCCCCATCACCCACACCCCTCCCCCATCACCCACACCCCTCCCTCATCACCCACACCCACTCCCCCATCACCCACACCCCTCCCCCATCACCCACACCCCTCCCCCATCACCCACACCCACTCCCCCATCACCCATACCCCTCCTCCATCACCCACACCCCTTCCCCATCACCCATACCCACTCCCCCATCACCCACACCCCTCCCCCATCACCCACACCCCTCCCCCATCACCCACACCCACTCCCCCATCACCCACACCCCTCCCCCATCACCCACACCCCTCCCCCATCACCCACACCCACTCCCCCATCACCCACACCCCTCTCCCATCACCCACACCACTTCCCCAACACCCACACCCCTCCCCCATCACCCACACCCACTCCCCCATCACCCACACCCCTCCCCCATCACCCACACCCACTCCCCCATCACCCATACCCCTCCCCCATCACCCACACCCCTCCCCCATCACCCATACCCACTCCCCCATCACCCACACCCCTCCCCCATCACCCACACCCCTCCCTCATCACCCACACCCACTCCCCCATCACCCACACCCCTCCCCCATCACCCACACCCCTCCCCCATCACCCACACCCACTCCCCCATCACCCACACCCCTCTCCCATCACCCACACCACTTCCCCAACACCCACACCCCTCCCCCATCACCCACACCCACTCCCCCATCACCCACACCCCTCCCCCATCACCCACACCCACTCCCCCATCACCCACACCCACTCCCCCATCACCCACACTCCTCCCCATCACCCACACCCCTCTCCCATCACCCACACCCCTCCCCATCACCCACACTCCTCCCCATCACCCACACCCCTCCCCATCACCCACACCCACTCCCCCATCACCCACACCCCTCCCCATCACCCACACCCCTCCCTCATCACCCACACCCACTCCCCCATCACCCACACCCACTCCCCCATCACCCACACCCACTCCCCCATCACCCACACTCCTCCCCATCACCCACACCCCTCACCCATCACCCACACCCACTCCACCATCACCCACACCCCTCCCCTACCACCCACACCCCTCCCCATTACCCCCTCCATCGTCCCATCAACCACACCCCTCCCCATCACCCACACCCCTCCCCCATCACCCACACCCCTCCCCATTACCCCCTCCATCGCCCCATCACCATCTCCCCTTCCCCCATCACCCACACCCCTCCCCATTACCCCCTCCATCGCCCCATCACCATCTCCCCTTCCTCCATCACCCACACCACCTCCCCCATCACCCGCACCCCTCCCCCATCACCCACACCCCTCCCCCATCACCCACACCCCTCCCCATTACCCCCTCCATCACCCCATCACCATCTCCCCTTCCCCCATCACCCACACCCCTTCCCCATCACCTCCTCCCCCTCCCCATCACACCTGTCATTCATCAACCCCACCCCCCATCATCCAATCCCCCATTACACCCCTCCGCCAACACCACCATCTCCTTCCCTAATCATCCACTCCCCCTCCCCCTCCCCCATCACCCCTGTCACACATCACCCCCTCCCCCCACTCCCCTTTCCTTCACCATTACCTCTGCCCCCTCCCTGCCCCCGGACAGTGCTGACCAAGCGTTGGACCGATTCGCGATGAAGAAATTCTACGAGGACAAAATTGTGCCAGTGGGGCAGCCCTCCCAGCGCAGGTAGGTCACTCGGTGAGGTGGGGGGGATGGGGCCAAGCTGACAGAGATGGGGAGCGGGGACAGGAATGCACAGGATGTAGGAGAATGCCGGGTAACCTGTACTCACCAGAGGCTTTCCTCCTGCAGTAACACTGTGTAAGCAAATCGCGATCTGTGTCACACAGAACTTCCCTCGGTATCTAACCCCGTGCTGTCCCTGTCCTGGGAGTGTTTGATGGGGACAGTGTAGAGGAAGCTGAAAATGTGTTGCTGGAAAAGCGCAGCAGGTCAGGCAGCATCCAGGGAACAGGAGAATCGACGTTTCGGGCATAAGCCCTTCTTCAGGAATGAGGATCTAGCCTGTGTTGTGCCCGTGCTCTGGGTTATATGAGTGACGGTGAGTGTGGCCTCAGTGTTAATGGTCTCTCCGTCTCTGCTGCAGGTATGTGCATTATTTCAGTGGGCTGCTCTCTGGAACCATCAAGATGAACAATAAGCCTTTGTTCTTACATCACGTCATCATGCACGGAATTCCTGACTTCGACGTTAAAGGTGGTAAGGCTTCAGTTACCTCGGGAAATTATTCCTGAATGTTTCAAAGTGTTTGAAACAAAAGGTAGAGGTTTTTGTCTTCTGTGCTGGGGATCCTGTCTCTGCTGCAGGATCCTGTCTCCTTCAGATGTGCTCAGTGGGGAATGCTGGCATTTGTTGACAGTACTTTTGGTCCATTCCATGACCTGGAGGATCCTTAAACTCTAAACGTTCCTTGAGAGACGCAGACTTCTCTCTCAGTGTAGGACTAAAGCCAAACCATCCTCTGATACACCTGTAATGCTCAAAGTCTCCACCTTGGATAACAGCTACTGTGTTGGAATAAATACTCGGTTCCTTGTAGTGTCCTGGGTTTCTGGGTCATCGTTTTCACATGAGAAAAGGGTGTCTCTTTTACTGGGGTTTCCTGGATGCTCAAGCCAAGCACTTGCACCTACTTCACAATCTCCTGTTTCATTGGTCTGGCTCCCATGGAGTCATGTATAAGATCTTCCCCTCGAGATCATAGAGATGTACAGCATGGAAGCAGACCCTTTGGTCCAACCCGTCCATGCCGACCAGATATCCCAACCCAATCTAGTCCCACCTGCCAGCTCCCGGCCCATATCCCTCCAAACCCTTCCTCTTCATATACCCATCCAGATGCCTTTTAAATGCTGTCATTGTACCAGCCTCCACCACATCCTCTGGCAGCTCATTCCATACACGCACCACCCTCTGTGTGAAAAACCTGCCCCTCAAACCCCCTTGAAATCTTTCCCTTCTCCTCCAGCTGGATGTTACCTGTCCCTCGGTTCTCAGTTGTGTCACTGAAGGATTGTTGCTCACCCTGCACTATCTCTGTCTCTGGCGTTGATTATTCTACTGACTGAACATCTCCTCAATCAACTCCAGTGGGTTGGACTGTTAGTTCTGGTTCTCAGTATTAGTTTCTTCACCCAAACCTCACTGAGTTACAGCTTCTGACCTGCTTTTGGTGATGGCAGCAGTGGATTCCACATGATACTCAGGTGTGATAATGACAGGTGAGATCTTCAGTCTCTTTTCGGTTCTCTGGTCACTACACCGCTGACTGTGGACCAGCTGTACACTTAGCAATTCCCAAGGTATCCTGTCCAATACACCTTCCCAAAAAGTAAGCAGGAATACCTGTCCTCTCTCCATGCGCTAGTGAATCGTTCATCAGTGTGAAATGCTGTTGGTGTCCACAATTAGAATTCTTGGCCAACTCACTAAGTGATTATACTGATTGCTCTTCAGCATGATATTATGTGCTCGGCCAAATTTGACTCAAAGGCCACTTGACTCTTGGGCATGTCAAATGTTTCTTTTATGGCATTATTTTCTTTATTCACTCAAAGAATGTTGGTATCACTGCCTGGGCCCAGCATTTATTGCCCGTCCCTAGTTGCCCCTTGAGAAGGTGGGGGTGAGCTGCCTTCTTGAACCGCTGCAGTCCATGTGCTGTGGGTAGACCCACAATGTCCTTAGGGAGGGAATTCCAGGATTCTGACCCAGCGACACTGAAGGAACGGCAATATATTTCCAAGTCAGGATGGTGAGGGGCTGGGAGGGGAACTTGCAGGGGGTGGTGTTCCCATGTATCTGCTGCCCTTGTCCTTCTCGATGGAAGTGGTTGTGGGTTTGGAAGGTGCTGTCTGAGGGTCTTTGGTGAGTTTCTGCAGTGCATCTTGTAGATGGTACACACTGCTGCTACTGGGCATGGGTGGTGGTGGGTGGTGTTTGTGGATGTGGGGCCAATCAAGCGGCTGCTTTATCCTGGATGGTGTTGAGCTTCTTGAGTGTTGTTGGAGCTGCCCCCATCCAGGGCAAGTGGGGAGTATTCCATCACACTCCAGACCTGTGCCTTGTAGATGGTGGACAGGCTTTGGGGGAGTCAGGAGGGGAGTTACTCACTGCAGGATTCCCAGCCTCTGACCTGCTCCTGTAGCCACTGTGTTTATGTGGTGAGTCCAGTTGAGTTTCTGGTCAGTGGTAACCCCCAGGATGTTGATAGTGAGGGATTCAGTGATGGTAACACCGTTGAGTATCAGTAGTGCAGTGATTAGATTGTCTTTTATTGGAGATGGTCATTGCCTGGCATTTTTGTGGTGTGTGTGGAACCTCCAATCTTCCTGCAGCTCTGTGCCTTACTTCTGCATGTGTTTGATTTTGAGCTAATCCTGTTTCTTAAGGATTGCCAGCTGCACAATGTCCAATCAGGTTGGTCTATATGGACCTTCTCTTCTGCAATCTGATGGGAATTACAATTGCTCTCTCAGTTTCTTATTAATGCATTGATTCATCTAATTATTGGAAGCTGTTTTTGGATGTAAGTTTGCTCGCTGAGCTGGAAGGTGCATTTCCAGGCATTTTGTCAACCTACTGGGTAACATCTTCAGTGGGCATGAGAATTCCTAGAAGCATGGCATTCCAACCGGAACTCTACCAACAAACACATCGAGTTAGACCCCCATCTACTACCCCCTGAGAAAAGGAACAGGAAATAACATCACCACAGGAAATAACGTCACCAACCCAAAGAAACCCAAACATATAATTAGAAAACAGGAATTATCAGAAGTGCTTTGCCTGGAGGCCCACTGAAGATGTTACCCAGTAGGGTGACGAAACATCTGAAAATGAACCTTCCAGCTCAGTGAGCAAACCTACATCCAGGACCTCAACCTGAGCTACAAATCTCCTCAAAACTCACTAAGGAGCTGTTTTTATTCTGCCATTTTGATAACACTTTCAATTTGCTGGTCACCAACCCTTTTATCTTGTATTTAACAATTACTGTTTGAAATTGAATGATTATAGAAGTTCGTAGACTTTGTCCAGCATTATTTTGTCAGTCAGACTTTTAAATTCTGTGTTGCATTACACACTACTCTGCTATAATGCGTGATTGTTCAATGTGAATTGGCTATAATGGGATTGAAGGATTTAGACCATTATTTGTAGAATTTGATCTTTCCTGTCCAGTATTGGCTGTAACAGGATTCTACTTTCATTAGTTTAAATGGTGCGGCTGGGAATCACACGGAATCACACGGGATCACACGGAATCACACGGGATCACACGGGATCACACGGGAAGGGAATTATTGTGTTATGTCAGAACTGGACTACTGCTTCAGTGCTTTGAAGCTTTTTAAACCTGTTTGTAAGACTGTATCTCTGTACACCTTACTGTATCCCAGTGCATCTTACTGTATATTTGTAATCCTTACTGTTTCTCTGCACAACTTACTGTCTGTCTGTACTCTCTGTGAGTGTGAGTGAGTGTGTGTGTTGGTGAGTGTGAGTGTGTGGGCGAGTGAGTGTGTGTGTTGGTGAGTGTGAGTGAGTCTGAGTGAGTCTGAGTGAGTGTGTGGGTGAGTGAGTGTGTGGGTGAGTGTGTGTCTGAGTGAGTGTGTGTGTATGGGTGAGTGTGAGTGAGTGTGTGGGTGAGTGTGAGTGTGTGTGGGTATGGGTGAGTGTGTGGGTGAGTGTGTGTGTGAGTGTGTGTGTGGGTGTGAGCGAGTGTAAGTGTGAGTGAGTGAGAGTGAGTGTGTGTGTGAGTGAGTGAGTGTGTGAGTGAGTGTGTGTCTGTGTGTGTGAGTGAGTGAGTGTGTGGGTGAGTGTGGGGTATGGGTGTGATGAGTCTGATGGTGAATGGCTCAGGGCTCCCTCCCTGGATGTGAGGCCTTGCTGTGAGGATGTGGAGGTAGGTCCACTCTGGGAACCTGCCTGTCCCTCCCTCTGGACCTTGTGGCCGGCCTGTGTCCCCAGGCTCCAGTTCCTGTTTCTCCAGGAGTGGGTCCTGTACCCACCCCTCACACCATCCCCCACAACCCTCCCAGACTCACGCCCCAGACACACCACAACCCTCATGTGGTCAGATCAGGCCCCCAGGCTTGGCCCAGCTCAACTACAACAAACACGAGAAGGAGTTTCTGCACTGAAGCTGGTTAGCACTGCTGCCTCGCAGCGTCAGAGACCCGGGTTCAATTCCCGCCTCAGGCGACTGACTGTGTGGAGTTTGCACGTTCTCCCCGTGTCTGCGTGGGTTTCCTCCGGGTGCTCCGGTTTCCTCCCACAATCCAAAGATGTGCAGGTCAGGTGAATTGGCCATGCTAAATTGCCCGTAGTGTTAGGTAAGGGGTAAATGTAGGGGTATGGGTGGGTTGCGCTTCGGCGGTTCGGTGTGGACTTGTTGGGCCGAAGGGCCTGTTTCCACACTGTAAGTAATCTAATCTAAACAGCTGAGGGGGAGGGGGGGTGGATGGGGGGGTGAGGCAGGTTGCCATTTCCCAGACATTCCTCATGGATCCACTCGGGCTCACACACCAGCCACCACCCTCTCCCATGTCGCTCCGTGGCCCTGGGCACAACACAAAACCACAACATCCCATTTGGTGAAAGCCCCACACCCCTCAGTCCCTGCGCTCCCACCCCCATACACAAATCCCTTAATCCTTACCCTCTCCCCATCTGCCCCCAATCCCACCCTCTCCCCAAATATCCCAACATCACCCCCATCCCAAATACCCCAATCCCACCCTCTCCCCAAATATCCCAACATCACCCCCATCCCAAATTCCCCAATCCCACCCTCTCCCCATCTTCCTCAATCCTACCCTGCCCACAAATACCCCAATCCCACAACTGTGCACCTTACTGTATCTCTATACTCCTTAACTGTAACTCTGTGCACCTTAGTGTATCCCTGCACACCTTACTGTATCTCTGTACTCCTTACTGTATCTCTGCACACCTTACTGTATCTCTGTACACCTTACTGTATCTCTATACTCCTTAACTGTAACTCTGCACTCCTTACTGTGTCTCTATACTCCTTAACTGTAACTCTGCACTCCTTACTGTGTCTCTATACTCCTTACTGTATCTCTGTACTCCTTACTGTATCTCTGTACTCCTTACTGTATCTCTGCACACCTTACTGTATCTCTATACTCCTTAACTGTAACTCTGCACTCCTTACTGTATCTCTATACTCCTTAACTGTAATTCTGTGCACCTTAGTGTATCCCTGCACACCTTACTGTATCTCTGCACACCTTACAATATCTCTGTACACCTTACAGTATCTCTGTACACCTTACTGTATCTCTGTACTCCTTACTGTATCTCTGTACACCTTACTGTGTCTCTGCACACCTTACTGTATCTCTGCACACCTTACTGTATCTCTATACTCCTTAACTGTAACTCTGCACTCCTTACTGTATCTCTATACTCCTTAACTGTAATTCTGTGCACCTTAGTGTATCCCTGCACACCTTACTGTATCTCTGCACACCTTACAATATCTCTGTACACCTTACAGTATCTCTGTACACCTTACTGTATCTCTGCACTCCTTACTGTATCTCTGTACACCTTACTGTATCTCTGCACACCTTACTGTATCTCTGCACACCTTACTGTATCTCTGCACTCCTTACTGTATCTCTGCACACCTTACTGTATCTCTGTACACCTTACTGTATCTCTGCACACCTTACTGTGTCTCTGTACACCTTACTGTATCTCTGTACACCTTACAGTATCTCTGTACACCTTACTGTATCTCTGCACACCTTACTGTATCTCTGCACTCCTTACTGTATCTCTGCACACCTTACTGTATCTCTGTACACCTTACAGTATCTCTGTACACCTTACTGTATCTCTGCACACCTTACTGTATCTCTGCACTCCTTACTGTATCTCTGCACACCTTACAGTATCTCTGCACACCTTACTGTATCTCTGTACACCTTACAGTATCTCTGTACACCTTACTGTGTCTCTGTACACCTTACTGTATGTCTGCACACCTTACTGTATCTCTGCACACCTTACAGTATCTCTGTACACCTTACAGTATCTCTGCACACCTTACAGTATCCCTGCACACCTTACAGTATCTCTGTACACCTTACTGTATCTCTGTACACCTTACTGTATCTCTGCACACCTTACTGTATCTCTGCACACCTTACAATATCTCTGTACACCTTACAGTATCTCTGTACACCTTACTGTATCTCTGCACTCCTTACTGTGTCTCTGTACTCCTTACTGTATCTCTGCACTCCTTACTGTATCTCTGCACACCTTACTGTATCTCTGCACTCCTTACTGTATCTCTGCACACCTTACTGTATCTCTGCACACCTTACTGTATCTCTGCACACCTTACTGTGTCTCTGCACACCTTACTGTATCTCTGCACACCTTACTGTATCTCTGTACACCTTACTGTATCTCTGTACTCCTTACTGTATCTCTGCACTCCTTACTGTATCTCTGTACACCTTACTGTATCTCTGCACACCTTACTGTATCTCTGTACACCTTACTGTATCTCTGCACACCTTACTGTATCTCTACACACCTTACTGTATCTCTGTACACCTTACTGTATCTCTGCACTCCTTACTGTATCTCTGTACACCTTACTGTATCTCTGCACACCTTACTGTATCTCTGTACACCTTACTGTATCTCTGTACTCCTTACTGTATCTCTGCACTCCTTACTGTATCTCTGTACACCTTACTGTATCTCTACACACCTTACTGTATCTCTGTACACCTTACTGTATCTCTGTACTCCTTACTGTATCTCTGCACTCCTTACTGTATCTCTGTACACCTTACTGTATCTCTGCACTCCTTACTGTATCTCTGCACACCTTACTGTATCTCTGCACTCCTTACTGTATCTCTGCACACCTTACTGTATCTCTGTACACCTTACAGTATCTCTGTACACCTTACTGTATCTCTGCACTCCTTACTGTATCTCTGCACACCTTACAGTATCTCTGCACACCTTACTGTATCTCTGTACACCTTACAGTATCTCTGTACACCTTACTGTGTCTCTGTACACCTTACTGTATGTCTGCACACCTTACTGTATCTCTGCACACCTTACAGTATCTCTGTACACCTTACAGTATCTCTGCACACCTTACAGTATCCCTGCACACCTTACTGTATCTCTGCACACCTTACTGTATCTCTGTACACCTTACAGTATCTCTGTACACCTTACTGTGTCTCTGTACACCTTACTGTATGTCTGCACACCTTACTGTATCTCTGCACACCTTACAGTATCTCTGTACACCTTACAGTATCTCTGCACACCTTACAGTATCCCTGCACACCTTACTGTATCTCTGTACACCTTACTGTATCTCTGCACACCTTACTGTGTCTCTGCACTCCTTACTGTATCTCTGCACACCTTACAGTATCACTGTACACCTTACATATCTCTGTACACCTTACAGTATCACTGTACACCTTACATATCTCTGTACACCTTACTGTATCTCTGTACTCCTTACTGTATCTCTATACTCCTTAACTGTAATTCTGTGCACCTTAGTGTATCCCTGCACACCTTACTGTATCTCTGCACACCTTACAATATCTCTGTACACATTACAGTATCTCTGCACACCTTACTGTATCTCTGTACACCTTACTGTGTCTCTGCACTCCTTACTGTATCTCTGCACACCTTACTGTATCTCTGCACACCTTACAATATCTCTGTACACATTACAGTATCTCTGTACACCTTACTGTGTCTCTGCACACCTTACAGTATCACTGTACACCTTACTGTATCTCTGCACACCTTACAGTATCACTGCACACCTTACTGTATCTCTGTACACCTTACTGTATCTCTGCACACCTTACAGTATCACTGTACACCTTACAATATCTCTGTATACCTTACTGTATCTCTGTACACCTTACTGTATCTCTGCACTCCTTACTGTGTCTCTGCACACCTTACTGTATCTCTGCACACCTTACAGTATCACTGCACACCTTACTGTATCTCTGTACTCCTTACTGTATCTCTATACTCCTTAACTGTAACTCTGTGCACCTTAGTGTATCCCTGCACACCTTACTGTATCTCTGCACACCTTACAATATCTCTGTACACCTTACAGTATCTCTGTACACCTTACTGTATCTCTGCACTCCTTACTGTGTCTCTGCACTCCTTACTGTATCTCTGTACACCTTACTGTATCTCTGTACACCTTACAGTATCTCTGCACACCTTACTGTACCTCTATACTCGTTACTGTATCTCTGTACACCTTACTGTATCTCTGCACACCTTACTGTATCTCTGTACACCTTACAGTATCTCTGCACACCTTACTGTACCTCTATACTCGTTACTGTATCTCTGTACACCTTACTGTATCTCTGCACACCTTACTGTATCTCTGTACACCTTACTGTATCTCTGTACACCTTACAGTATCTCTGCACACCTTACTGTACCTCTATACTCGTTACTGTATCTCTGTACACCTTACTGTATCTCTGCACACCTTACTGTATCTCTGTACACCTTACAGTATCTCTGCACACCTTACTGTACCTCTATACTCGTTACTGTATCTCTGTACACCTTACTGTATCTCTGCACAACTCACTGTATCTCTGTACACCTTACTGTATCTCTGCACAACTCACTGTATCTCTGCACACCTTACTGTATCTCTGTACACCTTACAGTATCTCTGCACACCTTACTGTACCTCTATACTCCTTACTGTATCTCTGTACACCTTACTGTATCTCTGCACAACTCACTGTATCTCTGCACTCCTTACTGTGTCTCTGTACTCCTTACTGTATCTCTGTACACCTTACTGTGTCTCTGTACACCTTACTGTATCTCTGCACTCCTTACTGTGTCTCTGCACTCCTTACTGTATCTCTGTTTGGAGATGCCGGTGTTGGACTGGGGTGGACAAAGTTAAAAATCACATAGCACCAGGTTATAGCCCAACAGGTTTAATTGGAAGCACTAGCTTTCGGAGCGACACTCCTTCATCAGGTGGTTGTGGAGGAACGGAGCTCCGAAAGCTAGTGCTTCCAATTAAACCTGTTGGGCTATAACCTGGTGCTGTGTGATTTTTATCCTTTGGTTTGACTTTGTCTTGGAGCCATCTGCTGTAAGTGATAGAGGATACAGCATCACGGGGGGAGAAACTGCAGAAAAGACTCTGTTCCGAGATAATGAGTAGGTTTGTTCCATGTAAACACGGCTACACTTGGTAAGGGTGAGTTACTGGGACCTTACAGAGATGCTGCAGATACTGCTGTTCCCTCTGAAAGTGAGAGCTCTCTGTGTCCACCCTGAAACTCTGGGACACGTCAGTCAGGTGGGTGGAGCTGATGGAATATGGATGTTAACCCTTTATGGTCTACCACGGTGGTGACTGCAGAGGCTGGAGGCATGAGGAGAATGGTTCTCCAGAGTGAGGGAAGCTTGAAGGTTCGGCAGCTGAATGGTTGGCGTTGCTCTCAGGGCCGGAAGTCTCAGCAAGCTGAGATCTCCGAGGTGAAAGTGGCACGTTCTTGCTCAGACTGTTGACTCTCCGGCCCCTCGGATGCTGCCCGACCGGCTCTGCTTTTCCAGTGCCACTCTTTTGAAGATCAAGTTTGCCCTCTTCACCAGCTGCCCCACCTCCCAGACTCTCCCCGAGACAGAACATGTGACTCTCAGGTGCTAGCTGGATCCCAAACCTGGAGATGAATTGTGACGTGGAACACAATTCCTTTGTTCCTCTTTGTTCCTCATGGATGGGGTGTGCAGTTCCATATCTGGCTAATTCCAATGTCTCAGCCCAGATCCCAGCAGACGCTGTTTGTAAATCCTGCAGGGAACTTCATCACCTTCAGCACTGCAGCTTGCCAACAGTCTGAGGATACCACAAACCCAGCTCAGCATCACTCGCTGTTACTAACACATCCCGTTTCCCTCACTATGACAGGGTCTGTTTCTCACTGTTACTCCCTGTTTCACCAATCGTCACCCTGGGTTTTTCTCACCTTTGGTCCCTGTGATGATTGTCTTTAGTCTCTCATTCCCATCATTACTCTCTGTTTCAATCTTTATTACCCTCTGTTCCTATCACTGTTACTCACTGTTACTCGTACCCTCCTTCCCTTTGATCTAATAATGCCCCTCCTCTGTTCCAGGGTGTCGGCCATTCCTGAAGATCTACCAATCAATGCAGCCGGTGTATACCTCAGGAATCTAGTGAGTCACTCTGTAACAGTCAATTTTTCAAATTCTCGTTGCTGGTTTCTCGTGTACTCAGTAACAAATATCCAATCATAAATTTCTGCTTTACATCAGCAACATTCCAGGAGATGGTCAGACCAGTATTTGTATCACGATCGAACCAGGACTCATGCTAAAAGGAGATATCCTGGTAAGAAATTATTGGAAGATCACAGGCTGCAAAAACCTTCTCTGACAACCTCACACTATTAACACCCACACACACTGACCCTCACTGGGGTACACTCCCACACACACTGACCCTCACTGGGGTACACTCCCACACACACTGACCCTCACTGGGGTACACTCCCACACACACTGACCCTCACGAGGGTACAGTCCCACACACACTGACCCTCACTGGGGTACAGTCCCACACACACTGACCCTCACTGGGGTACACACCCTCACACACTGACTCTCACTGGGGTACACACCCTCACACACTGACCCTCACTGGGGTACAGTCCCACACACACTGATCGTTCACTGGGGTACAGTCCCACACACACTGACCCTCACTGGGGTACACTCCCACACACACTGACCCTCACGAGGGTACAGTCCCACACACACTGACCCTCACTGGGGTACAGTCCCACACACACTGACCCTCACTGGGGTACACACCCTCACACACTGACTCTCACTGGGGTACACACCCTCACACACTGACCCACGCTGGGGTACACTCCCACACACACTGACCCTCACTGGGGTACAGTCCCCCACACACTGACCCTCACTGGGGTACACTCTCTCACACACTGACTCTCACTGGGGTACACTCCCTCACACACTGACTCTCACTGGGGTACACTCACACACACACTGACTCTCACTGGGGTACACTCCCCCACACACTGACTCTCACTGGGGTACACTCTCTCACACACTGACTCTCACTGGGGTACACTCCCCCACACACTGACTCTCACTGGGGTACACTCCCACACACACTGACTCTCACTGGGGTACACTCTCTCACACACTGACTCTCACTGGGGTACACTCACACACACACTGACTCTCACTGGGGTACACTCTTTCACACACACTGACTCTCACTGGGGTACACTCACACACACACTGACTCTCACTGGGGTACACTCCCCCACACACTGACCCTCACTGGGGTACACTCTCTCACACACTGACTCTCACTGGGGTACACTCCCTCACACACTGACTCTCACTGGGGTACACTCTCTCACACACTGACTCTCACTGGGGTACAGTCCCCCACACACTGACCCTCACTGGGGTACACTCTCTCACACACTGACCCTCACTGGGGTACACTCCCACACACACTGACTCTCACTGGGGTACACTCCCACACACACTGACTCTCACTGGGGTACACTCCCCCACACACTGACCCTCACTGGGGTACACTCTCTCACACACTGACTCTCACTGGGGTACACTCCCTCACACACTGACCCTCACTGGGGTACACTCCCACGCACACTGACCCCCACTGGGGTACACACCCTCACACACTGACCCTCACTGGGGTACACTCCCACGCACACTGACCCTCACTGGGGTACACACCCTCACACACTGACCCTCACTGGGGTACACACCCTCACACACTGACCGTCACTGGGGTACACACCCTCACACACTGACTCTCACTGGGGTACACTCCCACGCACACTGACCCTCACTGGGGTACACACCCTCACACACTGACCCTCACTGGGGTACACACCCTCACACACTGACCCTCACTGGGGTACACACCCTCACACACACTGATTCTCACTGGGGTACACACCCTCACACACTGACCCTCACTGGGGTACACTCCCACACACACTGACTCTCACTGGGGTACACACCCTCACACACTGACCCTCACTGGGGTACACTCCCACGCACACTGACCCTCACTGGGGTACACACCCTCACACACTGACCCTCACTGGGGTACACTCCCACGCACACTGACCCTCACTGGGGTACACACCCTCACACACTGACCCTCACTGGGGTACACACCCTCACACACACTGACTCTCACTGGGGTACACACCCTCACACACTGACCCTCACTGGGGTACAGTCCCACACACACTGACCCTCACTGGCGTACAGTCCCCCACACACTGACCCTAACTGTGGTACACTCCCACACACACTGACCCTCACGATGGTACACTCCCACACACACTGACCCTCACTGGGGTACAGTCCCACACACACTGACTCTCACTGGGGTACAGTCCCACACACACTGACCCTCACTGGGGTACACACCCTCACACACTGACTCTCACTGGGGTACAACCCCACACACACTGACCCTCACTGGGGTACACACCCTCACACACTGACTCTCACTGTGGTACACTCACACACACTGACCCTCACTGGGGTACACTCCCACACACACTGACCCTCACTGGGGTACACACCATCACACACTGACTCTCACTGGGGTACACTCACACACACACTGACCCTCACTGGGTTACACTCCCACACACACTGACCCTCACTGGGGTACACACCCTCACAGACTGACCCTCACTGGGGTACACACCCTCAAGCACTGACCCTCACTGGGGTACAGTCCCACACACACTGACCCTCACTGGAGTATAGTCCCACACACACTGACTCTCACTGGGGTACACACCCACACACACTGACTCTCACTGGGGTACACCCCCTCACGCACTGACCCTCACTGGGGTACACACCCTCACACACTGACCCTCACTGGGGTACGCTCACACACACACTGACCCTCACTGGGGTACACTCCCACACACACTGACTCTCACTGGGGTACACTCCCACACACACTGACTCTCACTTGGGTACACTCCCACACACACTGACCCTCATTGGGGTACACACCCTCACACACTGACTCTCACTTGGGTACACTCCCACACACACTGACTCTCACTGGGGTACAGTCCCACACACACTGACCCTCACTGGGGTACACACCCTCACACACTGACCCTCACTGGGGTACACTCCCACACACACTGACCCTCACTGTTGTACACACCCTCACACACTGACTCTCACTGGGGTACACTCCCACACACACTGACACTCACTGGGGTACACACCCTCACACACTGACCCTCACTGGGGTACACTCCCCCACACACTGACCCTCACTGGGGTACACTCTCTCACACACTGACTCTCACTGGGGTACACTCCCTCACACACTGACCCTCACTGGGTTACACACCATCACACACTGACCCTCACTGGGGTACACACTCTCACACACTGACCCTCACTGGGGTACACACCCTCACACACTGACTCTCACTGGGGTACCCACCCTCACACACTGACTCTCACTGGGGTACACTCCCACACACACTGACTCTCACTGGGGTACACACCCTCACACACTGACTCTCAGTGGGGTACACTCCCACACACACTGACCCTCACTGGGGTACACACCCACAGACACTGACCCTTCACTGGGGTACACACCCTCACACACTGACCCTCACTGGGGTACAGTCCCACACACAATGACTCTCACTGGGGTACACTCCCACACACACTGACCCTCACTGGGTTACAGTCCCACACACACTGACCCTCACTGGGGTACACAGCCTCACACACTGAACCTCACTGGGGTACACACCCTCACACACTGTCCCTCACTGGGGTACACTCCCACACACACTGACCCTCACTGGGGTACACACCCACATACACTGCCCCTCACTGGGGTACACACCATCACACACTGACCCTCACTGGGGTACAGTCCCACACACACAGACACTCACTGGGGTACACACCCTCACACACTGACCCTCACTGGGGTACACTCACACACACACTGACCCTCACTGGGGTACACTCCCACACACACACTGACTCTCACTGGGGTACACTCCCACACACACTGACCCTCACTGGGGTACACTCCCACACACACTGACTCTCACTGGGGTACACACCCTCACACACTGACTCTCACTGGGGTACACTCCCACACACACTGACTCTCACTGGGTACACTCCCTTACACACTGATTCTCACTGGGGTACACTCCCACACACACTGACTCTCACTGGGGTACACTCCCACACACACTGACTCTCACTGGGTACACTCCCTTACACACTGATTCTCACTAGGGTACACTCCCACACACACTGACTCTCACTGGGGTACACTCCCACACACACTGACTCTCACTGGGTACACTCCCTTACACACTGATTCTCACTAGGGTACACTCCCACACACACTGACTCTCACTGGGGTACACACCCTCACACACTGACTCTCACTGGGGGACACTCCCACACACACTGACCCTCACTGGGGTACACTCCCACACACACTGACTCTCACGGGGGTACACTCCCACACACACTGACCCTCACTGGGGTACAGTCCCACACACACTGACTCTCACGGGGGTACACTCCCACACACACTGACTCTCACTGGGGTACAGTCCCACACACACTGACCCTCTCTGGGGTACACTCCCACACACACTGACCCTCACTGGGGTACACTCCCACACACACTGACCCTCACTGGGGTACACTCCCACACACACTGACTCTCACTGGGGTACACTCCCACACACACTGACCCTCACTGGGGTACAGTCCCACACACACTGACCCTCACTGTGGTACACTCCCACACACACTGACACTCACTATGGTACACTCCCACACACACTGACCCTCACTGGGGTACACTCCCACACACACTTTCACTCACTGGGATACACTCCCACTCACACTGACACTCACTGGGGTACTTTCCCACACACACTGACCCTCACTGGGACACACACCCACACACACTGACCCTCACTGTGGTACACTCCCACACACACTGACCCTCACTGGGGTACACTCCCACACACACTGACACTCACTGGGGTACACTCCCACTCACACTGACTCTCACTGGGGTACACTCCCACACACACTGACTCTCACTGGGGTACACTCCCACACACACTGACTCTCACTGGGGTACACTCCCACACACACTGACCCTCACTGGGGTACACTCCCACACACACTGACTCTCACTGGGGTACACTCCCACACACACTGACTCTCACTGGGGTACACTCCCACAAACACTGACTCTCACTGGGGTACACTCCCACACACACTGACTCTCACTGGGGTACACTCCCACACACACTGACCCTCACTGGGGTACACTCCAACACACTGACCCTCACTGGGGTACACTCCCACACACACTGACACTCACTGGGGTACACTCCCACTCACACTGACTCTCACTGGGGTACACTCCCACACACACTGACCCTCACTGGGGTACACTCCCACACACACTGACCCTCACTGGGGTACACTCCCACACACACTGACTCTCACTGGGGTACACTCCCACACACACTGACTCTCACTGGGGTACACTCCCACAAACATTGACTCTCACTGGGGTACACTCCCACACACACTGACTCTCACTGGGGTACACTCCCACACACACTGACTCTCACTGGGGTACACTCCCACAAACACTGACTCTCACTGGGGTACACTCCCTTACACACTGATTCTCACTGGGGTACACTCCCACACACACTGACTCTCACTGGGGTACACTCCCACACACACTGACTCTCACTGGGGTACACTCCCATACACACTGACTCTCACTGGGGTACAGTCCCACACACACTGACCCTCACTGGGGTACACACCCTTACACACTGACTCTCACTGGGGGACAGTCCCACACACACTGACCCTCACTGGGGTACACACCCTCACACACTGACTCTCACTGGGGTATAGTCCCACACACACTGACCCTCACTGGGGTACACTCCCACACACACTGACCCTCACTGGGGTACACTCCCACACACACAGACTCTCACTGGGTACACTCCCACACACACTGAACCTCACTGAGGTACACTCCCACACACACTGACTCTCACTGGGGTACACCCCCACACACACTGACTCTCACTGTGGTACACTCCCACACACACTGACTCTCACTGGGGTACACTCCCACACACACTGACTCTCACTGGGGTACACTCCCACACACACTGACTCTCACTGGGGTACACTCCCACAAACACTGACTCTCACTGGGGTACACTCCCTTACACACTGATTCTCACTGGGGTACACTCCCACACACACTGACTCTCACTGGGGTACACTCCCTTACACACTGATTCTCACTGGGGTACACTCCCTTACACACTGACTCTCACTGGGGTACAGTCCCACACACACTGACTCTCACTGTGGTACACGTCCACTCACACCGACTCTCACTGGGGTACACTCCCACATACTGACTCTCACAGGAGTACACTCCCACACACACTGACCCTCACTGGGGTACACTCCCACGCACACTGACTCTCACTGGGGTACACTCCCACGCACACTGACTCTCACTGGGGTACACTCCCACACACACTGACTCTCACGGGGGTACACTCCCACACACAAATATTGTTCTGTCACTGAAAGCAGGGGGATTGACTGGGTAACCTTGTTGAAATGACACTGGGTGTCCGTGCAGAGTCTCAGCTGGTCTGAAAATGAAAGCTTTGTCTGATTCTGTTCGTTGCAGCTGAAATGTTACCATAAAAACTCCGAGAGCCCGAGCCGAGAGATTGTGTTTCGTGTCCAATTCCACACGTGTGCAATCCATGACCTTGGCATCGTCTTTGGCAAAGAAGATCTCGATGATGCTTTTAAAGGTGATGTCTTACTCCCGGGGATTGGGAGATGGGGAGAGGGTGGGATTGGGGGAGATGGGGAATAGGTGGGATTGGGGGAGACGGGGAGAGGGTGGGCTTGGGGGAGATGGGGAAAGGGTGGGATTGAGGGAGATGGGGAGAGGGTGGGATTGGAGGAGATGGGGAATAGGTGGGATTGGGGGAGACGGGGAGAGGGTGGGATTGGGGGAGATGGGGAAAGGGTGGGATTGAGGGAGATGGGGAGAGGGTGGGATTGAGAGGAGATGGGGAGAGGGTGGGATTGGGGAATTTGGGGTGGTGTAGGTGTTGGGGGTATTTGGGGAGAGGGTGGGATTGAGAGGAGATGGGGAGAGGGTGGGATTTGGGGAGATGGGGAGAGGGTGGGATTTGGGGAGAGGGTGGGATTGGGGGAGATGGGAAGAGGGTAGGATTGTGGGAGACGGGGAGAGGGTGGGATTGGTGAATTTGGGGTGGTGTTGGTGTTGGGGCTATTTGGGGAGAGGGTGGGATTGGGGAATTTGGGGTGGTGTTGGTGTTGGGGCTATTTGGGGAGAGGGTGGGATTGGGGAATTTGGGGTGGTGTTGGTGTTGGGGGTATTTGGGGAGAGGGTGGGATTGGGGGCAGATGGGAAGAGGGTAAGGATTAAGGGATTTGTGTATGGGGGTGGGAGCGCAGGGACTGAGGGATGTGGGGCTTTCACCAAATGGGATGTTGTGGTTTTGTGTTGTGCCCAGGGCCACGGAGCAACATGGGAGAGGGTGGTGGCTGGTGTGTGAGCCCGAGTGGATCCATGAGGAATGTCTGGGAAATGGCAACCTGCCTCACCCCCCCATCCACCCCCCCTCCCCCTCAGCTGTTGACGGCTTCAGTGCAGAAGCTCCTTCTCATGTTTGTTGTAGTTGAGCTGGGCCAAGCCTGGGGGCCTGATCTGACCACATGAGGGTTGTGGTGTGTCTGGGGCCTGAGTCTGGGAGGGTTGTGGGGGATGGTGTGAGGGGTGGGTACAGGACCCACTCCTGGAGAAACAGGAACTGGAGCCTGGGGACACAGGCCGGCCACAAGGTCCATAGGGAGGGACAGGCAGGTTCCCAGAGTGGACCTACCTCCACATCCTCACAGCAAGGCCTCACATCCAGGGAGGGAGCCCTGAGCCATTCACCATCAGACTCATCACACCCATACCCCACACTCACCCACACACTCACTCACACTCACTCGCACTTACACTCACTCACACTCACCCACACACTCACTCACACTCACACTCACTTACACTCACCCACACACTCACTCACTCACACTCACCCACACACTCACTCACACTCTCACACACACTCACACTCACACTCACTTACACTCACCCACATACTCACTCACTCACACACTCACACTCACCCACACACACACTCACCCACACACTCACTCACACTCACACTCACACACACACTCACCCACACACTCACTCACACACACACACTCACCCACATACTCCTCTCACTCACTCACACTTACACTCACTCACACTCACCCACACACTCACACACACACACACACTCACACACTCACTCTCACTCACTCACACTCACCCACACACACACACACACTCACACTCACCCACACACTCACTCTCACTCACTCACACACTCACACTCACCCACACACTTACACTCACACACACACACTCACTCACACTCACCCACACACTCACTCACACTCACTCACACTTACACTCACTCACACTCACCCACACACACGCTCTCACTCACTCACACTCACCCACACTCACTCACACTCTCAAACTCACACTCACACTCAATCACACTCACACTCACTCATCCACACTCACTCACACTCTTACACTCACACTCACACTCACCCACACTCACCCACACTCACTCACTCTCATACTCACATTCACCCACACTCACTCACACACACTCACACTCGCTCACACTCACCCACACTCACCCACACTCGCACTCACTCGCACTCACTCACACTCACCCACACTCTCACTCACACACCCACACTCAGACTCACTCACCCTCACTCACACTCACTCACATTCACCCAAACTCACCCACACTCACCCATACTCACTCACTCTCATACTCACACTCACCCACACTGACACTCACACTCACACTCAATCACACTCACCCATACTCACTCACACCCACTCACTCACATTCACTCACACACACCCTTACTCACTCACTCTCATACTCACACTCACCCGCACTCACTCACTCTCACTCACACTCTCACTCACTCACACTCTCACTCACTCACACTCACCCACACTCACACTCACCCACACTCACTCACACTCAATCACACTCACCCATACTCACTCACACCCACTCACTCACATTCACTCACACTCACCCTTACTCACTCACTCTCATACTCACACTCACCCGCACTCACTCACACTCTCTCTCACTCACTCACACTCACACTCACCCACACTCACCCACACTCACTCACACTCTCACACTCACTCACACTCACACACTCACACTCTCTCACACTCTCACTCACTCTCACACACTCAACCACACTCACACTCACCTACACTCACTCACACTCTCACACTCTCACTCACACTCTCACACCCACACTCACCCACACTCACTCACACTCTCACTCACACTCACCCCCATTCACCCACACTCATTCACACTCTCACTTACCCACACTCACACTCATTCACTCACACTCACACTCAATCATTCTCACCCATACTCACTCACACTCACTCACTCACACTCACCCACACTCACCCTTACTCACTCACTCATACTCACTCACCCGCACTCACTCACACTCTCACTCACTCACACTCACACTCAACCACACTCACACTCACTCATCCACACTCACTCACACTCTTACACTCACACTCACACTCACCCACACTCACCCACACTCACCCACACTCACTCACTCACACTCACCCACACTCACACTCACTCACACTCACTCACACTCACCCACACTTACACTCACCCACACTCAGCCACTCTCACTCACACTCACCCACACTCACTCACACTCACCCACACTCACTCACTCTCATACTCACATTCACCCATCCCCACTCACTCACTCACAGTCAGCCACATTCACTCACACACACTCACACTCATATACAATCTCTTACACACCCACACACACAGTCATGCACAACCATACACACTCACTCACACTCATAAACTCACACTCTCCCATGCTCACTCACATTCATACACGTACACACTCAAGCACACTCACACTCCTACAAATACACACTTATACACATAAACATTCATATACATGCAAAACACAAACGTATACAAAGACATACAACACTCACTCACACTCAAACACTCTCATACATGCACTTAAACACGCTCAACACATTCATACACTCACACTCAACATATATTCACTCACACTCTCATACACAGTCACACTGAAACACTCAAACATACTGTCTTTCAAAATATTCACTCACACTGAAATGCATCCATCCACACTGTCACACTCAAACACAATCAATCACACTAACTCACACTCGCTCAAATACACTCATTCACACTCACTCACAGTCAAACATACCTCGCTCAACATCACATTCAAACACTCTCGCTCACAGTAGCTGACACACACACACACTGACACTTAACACTCGGGCCCACTGTGCACACTCTCATTCACACTCAAACACACACTCACACAGTCTCTCTCTCTCTCACGCACACACACATTATCTCGCTCAAAGATCAACGAGCCTGGATTCCTGAATGAACTGTGACGATGGAACAGGAATGTTCTTTCTGTGACACTGACGCCTCACGTCGCTATAAACCAGGGCATCACCTTGATCTGAATGCCAGCTGCTGCCCTCCCCAGCTCAGTGGCAGTCGGCCCAGATTTGGTGAAGGGTGGGAAACCATGAGCAGACATAGCAAAGGGAACCAGTTGTCTCTGTGTGAGGTCACCTTGGTGTGCCCCCATGCTGCTGTCTCATTACAATGCAGCTTTTTAATCTTCCCTCACAGATGACAGATTCCCCGAATATTCCAAGGTGGAATTCATCTTCTCCTTTGGCCCTGAGAAAATACAAGGTAAGCCTCATCCCTGGATATTTCGGTACTAGGAGCTGAATGGAACAAAACATTCCCAGGACGTGGTCTAAAACCAACAGCTAGGTTCACTGGAGGAGCTTGTCAATGCAGTGAAATGACCCGAGGGTATTATCAGAGAAAGTCTGATACTGAGCCAAAGGAGAGCTAACAGGAAGGTGACAGCAACCACAGGCAAACTGGCAGATTTTAACAAGACATTTGAGAAAAAGCGAGAGAGAGAGAGAGAGAGAGAGAGGCAGGGGAAAAAGAGAGGGGGACAGAGAGAGAATAGAGAGAGTGTGAGAAAGAGAGAGAGAGAGAGAGAGAGACAGCAAGAGAGATGGGAAGAAAAATGGAGGGATGCAGATCCAGGTGGATATAGGTACAAGTCTGGATGTGTTTGTGTGTAGGTGCAGGTGAATATATATACTATAGAGATATACGCAGAGTTACTTATGTACAGATAGGTATAATGACTTGAGCACGGGAGCTAGAACATCAGATACAGACTCCAGAACATTCCATCATTTCTCTCCCCACACTCCATAGAGAGTAGGCAGGAAAGTGGAGTTAAAGCCGCTGACATCAGGCAGGATCACATTGAATGGCCAACCCCTGCCCCAAACCATCTCCTCTTCCTGCCTCTCTCTCTGCATCACTCCCTCTCTCTTCCTCCCTGTTCCCCATCTCTCTCTCCCTCTCTCTCTTTCTCTCTCTCCCTCTTCCTTTCTCTCCCTGTCAATCTTTTGCACTCTCTCTCTTGCTCTCTCTCTTTTTTCCCTCTCTTTCTGTCCTTGTCCCTTGTCTCTCTCTCTCTCTCTCTCGCACTCTCTCTATTCTCTCTCTCCTGCCCTTTCTCTCTCTCTCTCTCTCTCTCTCTCTCTCTCACACACACAGACACACACACACTCTGCCTTAACCCTTCAGGGTGATAATGCTCAACATTTCTTCAAAGATGTTGGAGCAGGTGAACTTTCAATGAGGGAATGGTTCCTGCATCCTGGGTCAAAAATACAGAATTCCTGACAATGAGAAGATGGTAATTCTTCAATCTCCATCCTCCGTCATGGGCCCTCCCTGCTGAGAGGAATACCTCCTTGCTGTACACACTACCCAACAGTTGGAATGATGTTCTTGACATTAATTAACTCTTTCCTCAGCCCCCCCCCCCCATTCTGAAGAAAGCAGCCTCAGCCAATCCAATCATTGCTCAGGACTTGAGCACTACTTTGGAAAACAACATTCTATTTCATCTTGCACTCATCAGGACACTTTGCAAGAATGCCAATTTGAGGGGAAACCCAAGATTTATAATATGAGAGAGGGGAATGCTGATTAGGTATCACATGGACTGTGATTGGTAAAGGTGTTGCCATAGAGAATACACCCATTAATGCTGATTGACAGTTAACAGCCAGACTTTGATTAAATTTTAAACCAGGAAGGTTGACTGTGATTGGTCAGAATATTGCACTGAGAAAGAATCAGAAGGTGGCTACCAACTGCTTTGTTGAGTTGAGGCAGGGACTGTCTGGGCACATGTTCTTCCTGTTGGTAAGATGCACAGTACAGTACAGTACAGCACAGTACAGCATAGTACAGTACAGCACAACACAGTACAGCACAGTACAACACTACAGTACAGTACAGCACAGTACAGTGCAGCACAGTGCAGGATAGCACAGTACAGCACAGTACAGTACAGCACAGTACAACAGTACAGTACAGCACAGCACAGTACAGTACAACACAGTACAGTACAGCACAGCACATACAGCACAGTAGTGCAGTACAGCACAGTACAGTACAGCACAGTATAGTACAGTACAGCACAGTACAGCACAATACAGCACAGCACAGTACAGTACAGCACAGTACAGCACATACAGCACAGTACAGTGCAGCACAGTGCAGTATAGCACAGCACAGTACAGCACAGTACAGCACAATACAGCACAGCACAGTACAGTACAGTACAGCACAGCACATACAGCACAGTAGTACAGTACAGCACAGCACAGTACAGTACAGCACAGTACAGCACAGTATAGTACAGTACAGCACAGTACAGCAAAATACAGCACAGCACAGTACAGTACAGCACAGTACAGCACATACAGCACAGTACAGTGCAGCACAGCACAGTACAGCACAGCACAGTACAGTACAGCACAGCACAGTATAGCACAGTACAGTACAGCACAGTACAACAGTACAGTACAGCACAGTGCAGTACAACACAGTACAGTACAGCACAGCACATACAGCACAGTAGTACAGTACAGCACAGTACAGCACAGTATAGTACAGTACAGCATAATACAGCACAGCACAGTACAGTATAGCACAGTATAGTACACTACAGCACAGTACAGCACAATACAGCACAGTACAGTACAACACAGTACAGTACAGCACAGCACATACAGCACAGTAGTGCAGTACAGCACAGTACAGCACAGTACCGTACAGCACAGTACAACACAGTATAGTACACTACAGCACAGTACAGTAAAATACAGCATAGCACAGTACAGTACAGCACAGTACAGCACAATACAGCACAGTACAGCACAGTATAGTACAGTACAGCACAGTACAGCACAATACAGCACAGCACAGTACAGTACAGCACAGTACAGCACAGTATAGTACACTACAGCACAGTACAACACAATACAGCACAGTACAGTACAGTACAACACAGTACAGTACAGCACAGCACATACAGCACAGTAGTACAGTACAGCACAGCACAGTACAGTACAGCACAGTACAGTGCAGTATAGTACACTACAGCACAGTACAGCAAAATACAGCACAGCACAGTACAGTACAGCACATACAACACAGTACAGTGCAGCACAGTGCAGTATAGCACAGCACAGTACAGTACAGCACAGCACAGTATAGCACAGTACAGCACAGTACAACAGTACAGTACAGCACAGTACAGTACAACACAGTACAGTACAGCACAGCACATACAGCACAGTAGTGCAGTACAGCACAGTATAGTACAGTACAGCACAGTACAGCATAATACAGCACAGCACAGTACAGTATAGCACAGTATAGTACACTACAGCACAGTACAGCACAATACAGCACAGTACAGTACAACACAGTACAGTATAGCACAGCACATACAGCACAGTAGTGCAGTACAGCACAGTACAGCACGGCACAGTACAGTACAGCACAGTACAGTAAAATACAGCACAGTACAGTACAGCACAGTACAGCACAGTATAGTACACTACAGCACAGCACAGTACAGCACAGTACAATGCAGCATAGTACAGCACAGTCCAGCACAGTACAGTACAGTACAGCACAGTACAATACAGCACAGTACAGCACAGCACAGTACAGTACAGCACAGTACAGTACACCACAGTACAGCACAGTACAGTACAACACAGTACAGTACACCACAATACAGTATAGCACAGTACACCACTGTATAGTACAGCACAGTACAGTACAGTACAGCACAGTACAGTACAGTACAGTACAGTACAGTACAGCACAGGACAGTACAGTACAGCACAGGACAATACAGCACGGCACAGTACAGTACAGCACAGTACAGCACAATACAGCACAGTACAGTACTGCACAGTATAGTACACTACAGCACAGCACAATACAGTACAGCACAGTATAGTACACTACAGCACAGTACAGCACAATACAGCACAGTACAGTGCAGCATAGTACAGCGCAGCACAGTACAGTACAGCCCAGTACAGTACAGTACAGCACAGTACAGTACAGCACACTACAGTACACCACAGTACAGTATAGCACAGTACAGCACAGTACAGCACAGTACAGTACAGCACAGTACACCACCGTACAGTACAGCACAGTACAGCACAGGACAGTACAGCACAGCACAGTACAGTACAGCACAGGATAGTATAGCACAGCACAGGACAGTACAGTACAGCACAGGACAGTACAGCACAGCACAGGACAGTACAGCACAGTACAGCAGAGCACAGTACAGCACAGTTCAGCACAGTACAGCACAGTACAGCACAGTACAGTACAGCACAGCAGAGTACAGTACAGCACAGGACAGTACAGCACAGGACAGTACAGCACAGCACAGGACAGCACAGCACAGGACAGTACAGTACAGCACAGGACAGTACAGCACAGGACAGTACAGCACAGGACAGTACAGCACAGGACAGGACATTACAGCACAGGACAGGACAGCACAGCACAGGACAGTACAGCACAGCACAGGACAGTACACCACCGTACAGTACAGCACAGTACAGCACAGTACAGTACAGCACAGTACAGTACACCACTGTACAGTACAGCACAGGACAGTACAGCACAGCACAGGACAGTACAGCACAGTACAGTAGACCACCGTACAGTACAGCACAGTACAGCACAGGACAGTACAGCACACACAGGTCAGTACAGCACAGCACAGGACAGTACAGCACAGCACAGTACAGTACAGCACAGTACAGTACACCACCGTACAGTACAGCACAGTACAGCACAGGACAGTACAGCACAGCCCAGGACAGTACAGCACAGTACAGTACACCACCGTACAGTACAGCACAGTACAGCACAGGACAGTACAGCACAGCCCAGGACAGTACAGCACAGTACAGTACACCACCGTACAGTACAGCACAGTACAGCACAGGACAGTACAGCACAGCCCAGGACAGTACAGCACAGTACAGTACACCACTGTACAGTACAGCACAGTACAGCACAGGACAGTACAGCACAGCCCAGGACAGTACAGCACAGTACAGTACACCACCGTACAGTACAGCACAGTACAGCACAGGACAGTACAGCACAGCACAGGACAGTACAGCACAGTACAGTACACCACTGTACAGTACAGCACAGTACAGCACAGCAGAGGACAGTACAGTACAGTACAGTACAATACAGTACAGTACAGCACAGTACAGTACAGCACAGCACAGCACTGTACAGCACAGGACAGTACAGCACACCACCGTACAGTACAGCACAATACAGCACAGGACAGTATAGCACAGTACAGTACAGCACAGTACAGTACAGCACAGTACAATACAGTACAGTACAGTACAGCACAGTACAGCACAGTACAGCACAGTACAGTACAGTACACCACCGTACAGTACAGTACACCACCGTACAGTACAGTACAGCACAGTACAGTACACCACCGTACAGTACAGCACAGTACAGTACAGCACATCACAGCACAGCACAGTACAGCACAGGACAGTACAGCACAGTACAATACAGTACTGTACAGTACAGTATAGCACAGTACAGCACAGCACAGTACAGTACACCACCGTACAGTGCACCACTGTACAGTACAGTACAGCACAGTACAGTACAGCACAGTACAGTACAGTACACCACCGTACAGTACAGCACAGTACAGCACAGCAGAGGACAGTACAGTACAGTACAGCACAGTACAATACAGCACAGTACAGCACAGTACAGCACAGCACAGTACAGTACAGTACAGCACAGGACAGTACAGCACAGTACAGTACACCACCGTACAGTACAGCACAATACAGCACAGGACAGTACAGCACAGCACAGGACAGTACAGTACAGCACAGTACAGTACAGCACAGTACAATACAGTACTGTACAGTAAAGTACAGCACAGTACAGTATAGCACAGTACAGCACAGCACAGTACAGTACACCACTGTACAGTACAGTACAGCACAGTACAGTACAGTACAGTACAGTACACCACCGTACAGTACAGTACAGCACAGTACAGTACAGCACAGTACAGTACAGCACAGTACAGTACAGTACACCACCGTACAGTACAGCACAGTACAGTACACCACCGTACAGTACACCACCGTACAGTACAGTACAGTACAGTACAGTACAGCACAGTACAGTACAGTACAGCACAGTACAGTACACCACCGTACAGTACACCACCGTACAGTACAGTACAGTACAGTACAGTACACCACCGTACAGTACAGCACAGTACAGTACACCACAGTACAGTACAGCACAGTACAGTACACCACAGTACAGTACAGTACACCACTGTACAGCACAGTACAGTACAGCACAGTACAGCACAGTACAGTACAGCACAGTACAGTACAGCACAGTACAGTACAGTACACCACCGTACAGTACAGCACAGTACAGTACACCACCGTACAGTA
Source organism: Chiloscyllium plagiosum (assembly GCF_037043375.1). Lineage (NCBI taxonomy): Eukaryota > Metazoa > Chordata > Chondrichthyes > Orectolobiformes > Hemiscylliidae > Chiloscyllium > Chiloscyllium plagiosum. The sequence continues at coordinate 117,651,664 of NW_028270145.1, forward strand.
CAGCACAGTACAGTACAGTACAGCACAGTACAGTACACCACCGTACAGTACACCACCGTACAGTACAGTACAGTACAGTACAGTACACCACCGTACAGTACAGCACAGTACAGTACACCACAGTACAGTACAGCACAGTACAGTACAGTACAGTACAGTACACCACAGTACAGTACAGTACACCACTGTACAGTACAGTACAGTACAGCACAGTACAGTACACCACCGTACAGTACACCACCGTACAGTACAGTACAGTACAGTACAGTACAGCACAGTACAGTACAGTACACCACCGTACAGTACAGCACAGTACAGTACACCACAGTACAGTACAGCACAGTACAGTACACCACAGTACAGTACAGTACACCACTGTACAGCACAGTACAGTACAGCACTGTACAGCACAGTACAGTACACCACTGTACAGCACAGTACAGTACACCACAGTACAGTACAGTACACCACTGTACAGCACAGTACAGTACAGCACTGTACAGCACAGTACAGTACACCACTGTACAGCACAGTACAGTACAGCACAGTACAGTACAGTACAGTATACTACAGCACATTGAGAACAGGATTTTGGATCTCATGGTTGAGGCTGTCAGCCTCCCTTTGGAATACTGTGTGCAATTCTGGTCTCCATGCGTTGGAGGGATGTTGTGAAACTTGGAAGGGTTTAAGTTTACTTCCTATGGTCGGATGATCAGAATTGTACACAGTCCTCCAGAGAGACCTCACCAACACCTTGTAACAGCTGTAACATGTCATCCCAACGCCTATACTCGATTCTCTTCCATGATTACCTGTTTGAAATGTACCATCCTTCCAGACTAGCAATTCAAGTTCATCTGCACCCTCTTGTGAAACCATTTCTCCCTTAATCCCCCCAGCCAATGACCCATGATTAGGCCCTGCTCTCCCACTTCCATTAGGTTTTCCCTCAGCCTTTCCTATTCCCGAATGACCTGGGACTTCTTTTGTCTGTACTTTGTGATTTGTGCACTGTCAAAGACTTTTAAACACCTTAGCAGTTCCTCTCTCATTGTATAAATTCCACCGCATATTCCCCCCTCCCCCTCCCTGATTACAATCCCTGTCCTTCCTCGTCTTTTATGAATACAGTCTACACAAAACTTACCCACAAGATTCAACTCAAACCTTACTGTAGTTATTCTCTTGCTATTTATAGATAAAGACAGTGTATTTTCCGGGGTTTTAGTTGACAATCATTTTCCTGCCTGTTGTTTTTTATTTCATTTTGTTTGAATGTTCCCCTTGGCTTGGTTTATCCTCCTGTGAGGTCACTCTGAGACCTTGGGATCTCCCTCCAATGAAAGGGACAGTCACAGATCCTGAGGAGGATGGATCGGATACAGCCAGAGAACCACACGTCTTTCAGGGTACCGAAAGGATTGAGGGAAATGAGGAGAAGGTGGGGTTCAGGGAAATGGCGAGAAGCTGTTGCTGAAGAACAGGGGAAGGGTGTGGGATTGAGGGATAGGAAGAAGATGGGGTTGAGGGACATTAGGGAGAAGGTGGGGACTGAGGAGCATGGTTGAGGGATATGAGGTTAATGTGGGATTGAGGGATATGGGTTGAAAGTGGGAGTTGAGAGATATGGGGAAGGCCTGGGATTGAGGGATATGGGGAAAAGGTTGGGATTGGGTGATATGGGGTGAAGGTGAGGTTGAGGGATATGGGGAAAGGGTGGGAGGCTGGGTGTACTGAGTTTGAGGAGAGATTGACAGAGGGGAGGAATCCTACTGGGAGAATCAGAGATGTAGAACTGGTCTGAGTTTTTTTTTCATAGAATCACTATAGTGTGGAAACAGGCCATTTGGCCCAACCAGTCCACACTGACCCTCCGCAGAGTAACCCACCCAGACCCATTTCCCCCTACCCTATTACTCTACACTTACCCCTGACTAAAGCACCTAACCTACATATCCCTGAATATTATGGGGCAATTTAGCGTGGGCAATCCACCCTAACCCACACACCTTCAGCCTGTGGGAGGAAACCGGAGCACCCAGAGGAAACCCACGCAGACACGGGGGAGAATGTGCAAACTCCACCCGAGGCTGGAATCGAATCCAGGTTCCCTGGCGCTGGGAAGCAGCAGTGCTAACCACTGAGCAACCGTGCTTTTATCGGGGACATACCCAGAAGGACGGTTTCACACCGGTGGTTCCAAACCGAGAGGGGACAGGAACATGGAAATCAAAGTGAAACCAGACCTGACTGCAGGAGGGAGAGGGGGAAGAAAAACAAAGGAGTGTTAGTCCTGGGAGGATTGAGCTGAGAGTGTGGATCCTTCTCACCCTCAGATGTTTTCGTCTTGCTCCATTTGGTTGCATCTATGCTTCGCACTGCCGCCTCACAGCATTGCCGGTTCGATTCCACCCTCAGACGACTGACTGTGTGGAGTTTGCACATTCCCCCCGTGTCTGGGTGGGTTTCCTCCGGATGCTCCGGTTTCCTCCCAAAGTCCTGTGAAACTTGAAAGGGTTTAGAAAAGATTTACCAGGATGTTGCCAGGGTTGGAGGATTTGAGCTATAGGGAGAGGCTGAACAGGCTGGGGCTGTTTTCCCTGGAGCCTCGGAGGCTGAGGGGTGACCTTATAGAGGTTTACAAAATTATGAGGGGCATGGATAGGGTAAATAGGCAAAGTCTTTTCCCTGGGGTGGGGGAGTCCAGAACTAGAGGGCATAGGTTTAGGGTGAGAGGGGAAAGGTATAAGAGACCAAAGGGGCAACTTGTTCACACAGAGGGTGGTACGTGTATGGAATGAGCTGCCAGAGGAAGTGGTGGAGGCTGGTACAATTGCAACATTTAAGAGGCATTTGGATGTGTATATGAATAGGAAGGGTTTGGAGGGATATGGGCCGGGTGCTGGCAGGTGGGACTAGATTGGGTTGGGATATCTGGTCGGCATGGACAGGTTGGACCGAAGGGTCTGTTTCTGTGCTGTACATCTCTATGACTCTGTGTGCAGGTAAGTGGGATTGGCCATGGGAGATATGGAGTTATGGGGATGGGATGGGTTCATGTGGGAGGCTCTTTGAAGAGACAGTCAGGCTCAATGGGCCGAATGGCCTCCACCTGCACTGTCAGGTTCTTGCCCCAGTTAGTTCCATTCCATTGCAGGTTAGATTTGAACAATCCCAATCCCTCTGAGAGGACAGTTTCTAAATACCGCCTCCTCCCTGCCAGCAGTCTGATTACACACAGACACTTGGGGGGTCTGTAAAGAGGGTGGGCAGATTCCACGGCTGATTGAAATGAAAACGATGGTCTTTCCCTGAGAGCTGGCTCCAGGTAGAAACCAGCAAGAGGCCAGTTCAAAACTGGCCTTACCCAAAGTGCAGCTGAACATCACTGTCCCAGTGAGACCTTTTCGGGGGGGGGGGGGTGTCCTGTACAGATCGGGATGGTGTGTCAGACAAAATGAGAGCCCACTGCCAACTCACCCCACTCCCTACTGCCCACAGGAAACCCCTGCCACTTCCTCTGGTCCATCCAATCATACCATGAGCACTCTGGCTGTGTTTCTCACAGGGTATGGGTGAGGCTGGCAGGGCTGGTGTTTGTTACCTGTCCTTAATTGCCCCTTGAAACTGAATGCCTCGCTGGGCCATTTCAGAGGGCAGTTAACAGTTACCCCCCCCCCATTGTTGTGGGTCTGGAGTCACGTGTAGGCCAGACCAGGTAAGGATGGCTGTTTTGAGTGGTGCTGGAAAAGCACAGCAGGTCAGGCAGCATCCGAGGAGCAGGAAAATCGACATTTTGGGCAAAGGCCACTCATCAGGACTGAAGCATTCAATCCTGATGAAGGGCTTTTGCCCGAAACGCCGATTTTCCTGCTCCTTGGATGCTGCCTGACCTGCTGTGCTTTTCCAGCACCACTCTGATCTAGACTCTGATCTCCAGTCTCTGCAGTCCTCACTTTTCCCTGGGTAACAATGGCAGTTTTCTTCCTGAAAGGACATGAGTAAAGCAGATGGGGGTTTTCTCCGACCATCAGTGTTTGTTGTCATGGTCACTCTCTCTGATGCTTAAATTTTTCAGAATGTTTTTATGAATTTCCAGATCACCAGCTTGTGTTGTGGGGTTTGAACCATCTGCACAGAGTCCAGTCAATTCTGTGATAACTCGAGTTTCTTCAAAGCGAATTGGCTACGATGTGGTTGAAGGATTTGGGCTGTTAGTTGTAGAATGCGAGCTTTCCTTACCTGTATTGTCTCGAATGTGATTCCTGTCCCAGGAGCTCAAATGGTGCTGCTATTACATGATTTCCTTGTAATGCAGGATTGCACGGGAGTGGGACAACTGTGTGTTAACAGAACAGACAGTATGAGTGCAGGCACCCGAATAATTAGCTCAGAGACGTTCACACTATGCTGCTGGACCTTCCAGTAGTGCACCTGAGTAAGAGGCATTATCTCAGAGGCTAGTCTAGGCCTCTCCACACAACCCAGGGGCTTCACACTGGCAGACAGGAACGCACACACAGGTGTACTCAGGTACACAGGTCAATGTGTTCTTCCTAACTGCAGCCAGAGGGGAGGGGGGGGTGTACGGCCCACTTCTGCCCCCCACTAACCCTACTCAGGAGATGGACATGGTACCCGGACCCTTGAAGTGTGGCCCTCAGAACCGTGTTTGAGCTCAGTGCAGGGGTGAGGAAGCGACTCCCCAACTGAGAGAGGCCCCCTCCTCAGGAAGGAAATGGGGAAAATGTTTCTCAGTCCAGAACATTAGTGGGATCACACAGACATCTAACCATGAAAACCACTGTGAAGGAAGCAATTTAAACGGGTCCGATACGGATGGAACAGATTTGATGGGCAGAAGGGCTGACAGTTGTTGTTCATATTGTTATACGGTCTGTCCAAGATTCATCGCACACGTGTTGGCACACACGCAGCTGCAGGTGTGTCTGTGTCTGCGCAGGAAACTTCACACTCCAATCCAGAACTTACTCATCAGTCAACAGCGAAAAAAGTGTTGTTTATTGATACTCCACTTTATCCCACTCCATATGACCCTCACTGGGGTACACTCCCACACACACTGACTCTCACTGGGGTACACTCCCACACACACTGACTCTCACTGGGGTACACTCCCACACTCACTGACTCTCACTGGGGTACACTCCCACACACACTGACTCTCACTGGGGTATACTCCCACACACACTGACTCTCACTGGGGTACACTCCCACACTCACTGACTCTCACTGGGGTACACTCCCACACACACTGACTCTCACTGGAGTACACTCCCACACACACTGACTCTCACTGGGGAACAGTCCCACACACACTGACTCTCACTGGGGTACACTCCCACACACACTGACCCACATTGGGGTACACTCCCACACACACTGACCCTCACTGGAGTACACTCCCACACACACTGACTCTCACTGGGGTACACTCCCACACACACTGACCCTCATTGGGGTACACTCCCACACACACTGACCCTCACTGGAGTACACTCCCACACACACTGACTCTCACTGGGGTACACTCCCACACACACTGACCCTCATTGGGGTACACTCCCACACACACTGACCCTCACTGGGGTACACTCCCACACTCACTGACTCTCACTGGGGTACACTCCCACACACACTGACTCTCACTGGAGTACACTCCCACACACACTGACTCTCACTGGGGTACACTCCCACACACACTGACCCTCATTGGGGTACACTCCCACACACACTGACCCTCACTGGAGTACACTCCCACACACACTGACTCTCACTGGGGAACAGTCCCACACACACTGACTCTCACTGGGGTACACTCCCACACACACTGACTCTCACTGGAGTACACTCCCACACACACTGACTCTCACTGGGGTACACTCCCACACACACTGACCCTCATTGGGGTACACTCCCACACACACTGACCCTCACTGGGGTACAGTCCCACACACACTGACCCTCACTGGAGTACACTCCCACACACACTGACTCTCACTGGGGTACACTCCCACACACACTGACTCTCACTGGAGTACACTCCCACACACACTGACTCTCACTGGGGTACACTCCCACACACACTGACCCTCATTGGGGTACACTCCCACACACACTGACTCTCACTGGGGAACAGTCCCACACACACTGACTCTCACTGGGGTACACTCCCATACACACTGACTCTCACTGGAGTACACTCCCACACACACTGACTCTCACTGGGGTACACTCCCACACACACTGACCCTCATTGGGGTACACTCCCACACACACTGACCCTCACTGGGGTACAGTCCCACACACACTGACCCTCACTGGAGTACACTCCCACACACACTGACTCTCACTGGGGTACACTCCCACACACACTGACCCTCATTGGGGTACACTCCCACACACACTGACCCTCACTGGGGTACAGTCCCACACACACTGACCCTCACTGGGGTACAATCCCACACACACTGACTCTCACTGAGGTACAGTCCCACACACACTGACCCTCACTGGGGTACACTCCCACACACACTGACTCTCACTGGGGTACACTCCCACACACACTGTCTCTCACTGGGGTACAGTCCCACACACACTGACCCTCACTGGGGTACAGTCCCACACACACTGTCTCTCACTGGGGTACACTCCCCCACACACTGACCCTCACTGGGGTACAGTCCCACACATACTGACTCTCACTGGGGTACACTCCCACACACACTGACTCTCACTGGGGTACAGTCCCCCCCACACACTGACTCTCACTGGGGTACACTCCCACACACACTGACTGTCACTGGGGTACACTCCCACACACACTGTCTCTCACTGGGGTACAGTCCCACACACACTGACCCTCACTGGGGTACAGTCCCACACACACTGTCTCTCACTGGGGTACACTCCCCCACACACTGACCCTCACTGGGGTACAGTCCCACACATACTGACTCTCACTGGGGTACACTCCCACACACACTGACTCTCACTGGGGTACAGTCCCCCCCACACACTGACTCTCACTGGGGTACACTCCCACACACACTGACTCTCACTGGGGTACACTCCCACACACATTGACTCTCACTGGGGTACAGTCCCCCCCACACACTGACTCTCACTGGGGTACAGTCCCACACACACTTACTCTCACTGGGGTACAGTCCCACACACACTGACTCTCACTGGGGTACAGTCCCACACACACTGACTCTCACTGGGGTACAGTCCCACACACACTGACTCTCACTGGGGTACAGTCCCACACACACTGACTCTCACTGGGGAACAGTCCCACACACACTCTCATCTTCACCTGGTCAGAGGTGGACCAGGTGAAGATGAGAGTCAGGTGGAATTTAATAAACAATTCTACTTCCAGACAAGAGAGGGAACTTATTCCGATTATGTCATTTCCATTGGATAATTTGCCTCACGCCCTGTTTCCTGTGAAGACTGTATTCCATCCTCCCATTGTCTCCTGAACTGAGGGTTCCCCAGTATTATAGTCGACAGGACCCTCAGCTGGGTCTGCCCCCGTGCCCCCTCTCTCCCCTCCCACTACAGCAATAGTGTCTCCCTGTCCTTACTCACCATCCCAACATATGCACAGCCAGAGGATCATTAACCTTCACTTTCACCACCTCCAAGATGTCACCACTAAACACACATTCCCCTCCCCTCCCTCGTCCGCATTCCGCAGAGACCATTCCCTCCGGGACACCTGGTCTACTTCTCCTTCACTACGAACACCTCCCCACAGCCCCATGGCACCTTCCTCTGCAACGCAGAAGGTGTAACGCCCATTTCCCTCCCCCGTCCTCACTATCCAAGGGCCAAAGCACACCTTCCAGGTGAAGCCGCAGTTTACCTGCTCTTCACTCAGTCATGTCTATGGCATTTGCTGCTCACAGTGTGGTCTCCTCTGCACTGGGGAAACACTGCGTAGACTGGGTGACCGCCAGTCATCAACGTTCTGTTACAAAGACTCTGAGCTTCCGAAAACCTGCCACTTCAACACACCCTTCTGTTCCCAGTCCAACTTCCACCCTGCCCTTGAATTCATGTGGTCCATCTTGGACCCCCCCACCCCGTCCTCTCCATTTCCATCTCCGGTGACAATCTTGTGACAGACATTTACTGCAAACCCACAGACTCCCATAACTCCCTGGATTACACCTCCTCCCACCAGTATCCTCTAAGAATTCCATCCTGTTTTCCCAATTCCTCCGCCTCCACCGCATCTGCTCGGATGAGGAGACATCCCAAATGTCCACCTATTTCGAACAATGTGCTATTCTCCCCTCTATCACTCAGACAGCCATTCACCACACCTCCTCCATTACCCACTCCAAATGCCCCCCTCCAAATGCATCAAGACCGGTTTCCCCCTTGTCCTCACCCACCACCCCACCAGTGTCTGCATTCAACGCATCATCTTAAACATGTCCGCCAACCCTACCAAGAACATCTTCCCCTCCCCATCCCCTCTGCCTTCCACAAGGACTGCTCCCTTTGATGGTCCTTGGTTTGTGCCACTCTCCCCACCCAATCCCCCCGAACCCCCCCCTTCCCCCCCCTCCCCGGTACCTTCCCATGCAACCGGAAAAGATGCAAAACCTGCCAGTACCCCACTCCCCCCCCCCCCTCACCTCCATCCAGAGCCCCAAACAGTCCTTCCAGGTGAGACAGAGGTTCACCAGCCTGTCTTCCAACCTAGTTTACTGCATCAGGTGCTCCCAATGTGGACTTCTCTACATCAGGGAGACCGAACGTTAACTTAGGGAATGGTTCACCGAGCATCACAGCCGGGCCCATAGGGGCTGATCAGAACTCCCAGTCACCACCCACTTTAATTCCCCTTCCCACTCCCCTTCCGACACGACCATCCTTGGCCACAAGGAACCAAAAAACAAATCGGAGGGACAACTCCTCATCTTCCGCCTGGGCAGCCTACGGCCTAGAGGATTCAACATTGAGTTCTCCAATTTCAAATAACCTCCCTCCCTGTCCCCTGACTCCCTTCCCAGCCCTCCCCCCTCCCTTCCACTCCTTCCCAGAGGGTACAACTCTACCTGTCTTCACCTCTCCCCACTTCACCACCCTGCCCCCACCACCCCCTTTATCTGCAGCTCCCCCTACACCCACCCCCAGTCCTGAGGAAGGGTTACACCCAAAACGTTGACCTCTCCACTTCCTGATGCTGCCTGGCTTGCTGTGTTCTCCCAGCCTCCTGCTTGTCTATCCTGGCCAACCTCTCTGCCTCAGGCTTGCTGCAGTGCTCCAGGGAAGCTCAGCACAAGCTGGAAGAACAGCCCCTCGCTTTCCACTTGGGGACCCTGCACCCTTCTGCACTCAAATTGAGTTCAATAATTTTACAGCCTGAGACACCTCCCCCCATGTCCTTACCCCACACACCAGGTCTTCTTATCACATGGACTGCTATTACACCCAACTCATTGCCAGACACTAACAATCCCCATGAGCAGCCACTCATTCCCCCAGACTGACCTGGACCCATTCTTTGTCTATTCAACTTCTTGTCTCTTTTTGGGCTCTATCTCCTCCCCCCTCCGCCCCACCCCACCTTCTGCATAAATACCGCTGTTTTCCCATCAGTTCTGAAGAAGGGTCACTGGACCCGAAATGTTAACTGTGTTTTCTCTCTGTTAGCTTTTCCAGCAATTCCTGATTTTGTTGCAGATTTCCAGCCTCTGCAGATTTTTCAGTTTGTTCCGTTTTTCCGAACCTTGGGCCTGCTGGATGTTAACAGTGTTTCTTGTTTCCGACTCTCCAGGGATGGAGCACCTGGAGAATGGCCCGAGTGTCTCTGTCGATTATAACACAGCTGACCCTCTGATTCGCTGGGATTCCTACGAGAACTTCAACGCTCAGCGAGAGGACCAGCCAGAGGGTAAGACCCTGAGCCCGCTGCAGGTTCATGCAGTTTGTAACTGACCCTGGGGCATGACCAGCTCGGCCCAGGCCTGGCCGTGTCTACTGCTGAGTCCCAGAGTTCTCCACAATGTTGATGCCAATGGACAGAGTTGCCCTACAAATGGGAACTAGCATCAGTGAATCAGCCACACAATCCATGGGAGCACTAACAGTTCATAGAACATAGAACATTCCAGCACAGTACAGGCCCTTCGGCCCTCGATATTGTACCGACCTGTGGAACCAAACTGAAGCCCATCTAACCTACACTATTCCATTCACATCCATATGTCTATCCAATGCCCATTTAAATGCCCTTAAAGTTGGCGAGTCTACTACTGTTGCAGGCAGGCCGTTCCACACCCCTACTACTCTCTGAGTAAAGAAACTATCTCTGACATCTGTCCTATATCTTCTGGATCAGTGGTGCTGGAAGAGCACAGCAGTTCAGGCAGCATCCAAGGAGCTTCGAAATCGACGTTTCAGGCAAAAGCCCTTCATCAGGTTATTCCGAAACGTCGATTTCGCTGCTCCTCGGATGCTGCCTGAACTGTTGTGCTCTTCCAGCACCACTAATCCAGAATCTGGTTTCCTATCTAACCCTCTGATTATCTTATATGTCTAGATTAAGTCACCTCTCAACCTTCTTCTCTCTAACGAAAACAGCCTCAAGTCCCTCAGCCTTTCCTCGTAAGACCTCCCCTCCATACCAGGCAACATCCTAGTAAATCTCCTCTGAACCCTTTCCAAAGCTTCCACATCCTTCCTATAATGCGGTGACCAGAACTGGACACAATACTCCAAGTGCGGCCGCACCAGAGTCTTGTACAGCTGCAGCATGACCTCGTGGTTCCGAAACTCAATCCCTCTATCAATAAAAGCTAACACACCATATGCCTTCGTAGCAACCCTATCAGCCTGGGTGGCAACTTTCAGGGGTCTATGTACATGGACACCGATGTCTCTCTGCTCATCTGCACTCCCAAGAATCTCACCGTTAGCCCAGTACTCTGACCAAAGCGAATCACCTCACACTTTTCAGCATTAAACTCCAGTTCAAGTTGGGTTTATTCTTGTGTTGTCTGGGATAAACCCCAGGATAACATGTTTTGATTTCAGATGAAAGGTTGAGGAGGGTTGGCTTTCTCTATTGGACCAAGCAAATCCTGTGAAAGGTCACCTCGTCAAACAGATCAGATTACTATCGGCTCATACTGAGAAGAGGCGGGAGGACAGCGTATCCTGTTGGGGGCAAACAGAACAGGAGGAGAGATTTTTAACATGCTGAGATATTCTGCATTCAGAGAGGAAGGGGGATTTGTTCTCTCAGATGGGCTTCATTGGGTGACAGGTTCCCCCACAAAACACAAGGTTATCTGGTTTGGGGTGTACAAAGTTAAAAATCACACAACACCAGGTTATGGTCCGACAGGTTTATTTGAAAGCACTCGCTTTGTAAGACAATTGTGTCCTTCACAACCACCTGATGAAGGAGCAGCGCTCCGAAAGCTAGTGCTTCCAATTAAACCTGTTGGACTATAACCTGGTGTTGTGTGATTTTTAACTTTGTCCACCCCAGTTCAACACCGGCATCTCCAAATCATGGTTCGCAATGTGTGGTGAAAATTGAGTTTGAAAATATTTTGCTGTAACCAGGGGTTGACCCAGGAGCGTAGTGTTAAGGTCAGCTTATCAAGTTCAACTGAAAGGGGCAAGCCATGGATAGTAATGACATGCAGGGTCATGGGGTAACGGGAGGAGACTGGTACAGGGTAATGGAACCGGATTAGTAACAGAGCCAGTCCAGGCAGCATGGGCTGAATGGCCTTCTTCTGCGCAGTCACAGTTCTGAGCTTCTGCATTCTGTGGTAATATTCTGGTGAATCTGTGCTGCTTTGTGAAGAGGAATTCTCATTAGGGCTATGTGTGTGGCTCGGAGGGGAACTTGCAGGGGGTGGTGTTCCCGTGTACCTGCTGCCCTTGTCCTTCTCGATGGAAGTGGGTGTGGGTTTGGAAGGTGCTGTCTGAGGGTCTTTGGTGAGTTTCTGCAGTGCATCTTGTAGATGGTACACACTGCTGCTACTGAGTGTGGGTGGGGGAGGGAGTGGGTGTTTGTGGGTGTGGGGCCAATCAAACGGCTGCTTTGTCCTGGATGGTGTTGAGCTTCTTGAGTGTTGTTGGAGCTGCCCCCATCCGGGGCAAGTGGGGAGTATTCCATCACACTCCAGACCTGTGCCTTGTAGATGGTGGACAGACTTTGGGGGAGTCAGGAGAGGAGTTACTCTCTGCAGTATTCCCAGCCTCTGACCTGCTCCTGTAGCCACTGTGTTTATGCGGTGAGTCCAGTTGAGTTTCTGGTCAGTGGTAACCCCCAGGATGGTGACAGGGGGGATTCAGTGATGGTAACACCATTGAGTGTCAAGGGGCGGTGATTAGATTGTCTCTTATCGCTGATGGTCACAGCCTGACCTCTGTGTGGGATGAATGTTCCTTGCCCCTTGTCAGCCCAAGCCTGGATATTGTCCAGATCTTGTTCCATTTGAACATGGACTGCTCCAGTACCTGAGGAGTGGTGAATGGTGCTGAACATTGTGTAATCATCGGGGACCATCCCCACTTCTGACCTTCTGATGGAGGGAAGGTCATTGATGAAGCAGCTGAAGATGGTTGGGTCTAGGACACTCCCCTGAGGGACTCCTGTAGAGATGTCCTGGAGCTGAGATGACTGACCCTCCAACAACCACAACCATCTTCCTCTGTGCCAGGTATGACTCTAACCAGCAGAGAGTTTGCCCCCTGATACCCACTGATACCAGTTTAGCCAGGGCTCCGTGATGCCACACTCGGTCGAATGCAGCCTTGATGTCAAGGGCTGTCCCTCTCCCCTCCCATCTGGAATTCAGCTCTTTTGTCCATGTTTGACCCAAGGCTGTAATGGGGTCAGGAGCTGGGTGACCCTGGGGGCACCCAAACTGGGCGTCACTGAGCAGGTTATTGCTGAGCAGGTGCTGCTTGATAGCTCTGTTACTGACCCCTTCCATCACTTTCCTGAGGATCGAGAGGAGACTGATGGGGCGGGAATTGGCCGGGTTGGATCTGTCCTGCTTTTTCTGTCCAGGACATACCTGGGCAATTTTCCACATTGTCGGGGAGATGCCAGTGTTGTAACTGGACTGGGTTAGAGTGGTGCTGGAAAAGCACAGCAGGTCAGGCAGCATCCGAGGAGCAGTAAAATCGACGTTTTGGGCAAAAGCCCTTCATCAGGAATACAGCTGATGTTTTGCCCGAAACATCGATTTTCCTGCCCCTCGGATGCTGCCTGACCTGCTGTGCTTTTCCAGCAACACTCAAATCTAGACTTTGGTTTCCAACGTCTGCAGTCCTTGTTTTTCCCTGTTGACCAGCTTGACTCGGGGAGCGGTGCCATTGCTGGGGCGTTGTCGGGGCTGTCACTTTTGCAGGATCTTGATATCTCATACTCTGCAGGAAACGTGGCCAGATCTGACTGAGCTCGGGTTTCCCCTTGCTATTCTGACAGGGCGCCCCTCTGCTGCTGACGACACTGCAGAGAGTGTTAGCTTTCAGACAGGCGGCTGTCCTCCTTTCTCTGCCCTGATGGATGGTGCAGAGGTGCTGATGGGATCGACAGCACCATGTCAGCATAACCAGAAGGAAACCAGGAGCAGGCAAGCAGGATTCCTGGCTCCACCGCTAATCCCTTCGGATTCCCAATCAGTGAGGCTGAATTTGGTGTCAGCAGTGGGCGGGGGCCTTGTCTCAGCTCAGCCCTCTCATTGTCAAGTCAGTACTGAAGATCAGCTGTTGCAGGAGCCCCAGACTATAGGAAGATGTGATGGTCATGGAGAGAGGGTGGAGGAGATTCACTCGATTGGGAGCAGGGATAAGGGAGTTCTGTCAATGGGGAGAGACTGGAGATGCTGGGAATGTTGACCTTTGGGCAGAGTTGGATAAAGGGAGTCAGTTAACAGGAGGGGCTCAAATCCCAATGTGGTTCAGCAGCATAAAAAAACTGTTCCCAGTCATGATCCGCAGCTTGAACTGGGAATCTTAGCAAAGGGAGTGGGATAGAACAAAGAACATTACAGCACAGGAACAGGCCCTTCGGCCCTCCGAGCCTGTACTGATCCAGATCCTCAATCTAAACTTGTCGCCTATTTTCTAAGGGTCTGTATCCCCCTGTCCAGATACATCTTAAATGATGCTATCATGCCCACCTCTATCACCTCCGCTGGCAATGTGTTTCAGGCACCCACCATCCTCTGCGCAAAACTCTTTCCCTGTATATCTCCCCTAAACTTTCCCCCCTCATACTGAACTCATGACCCCCAGTAATTGAGTCCCCCACTCTGGGAGAAAGCTTCTTGCTATCCACCCTGTCTATACCCCTCATGATTTTGTAGGTCTCAAACAGGTCCCCCCTTAACCTCTGTCTTTCCAATGAAAATAATCCTAACCTACTCATCCTGTCTTCATAGCTAGTGCCCTCCATACCAGGCAGAATCCTGGTGAACCTCCTCTGCACCCTCTCCAAAGCATCCACATCCTTTTGGTAATGTGGCAACCAGAACGGTATCACCACAAACTGCCCCAAGTTCCCAAATCTTCATCTCATGATTTGAAAACCTCGAATAGGTCACCCCTCACGCTCTGACCCTCTGCGGCCATTCAGCCCATCAAGTTGACTCCACCACTCAATGTTAGTAAGTTTGCAGATGACACCAAAATTGGAGGTGTAGTGGACAGCGAAGAGGGTTACCTCAGATTACAACAGGATCTGGACCAGATGGGCCGATGGGCTGAGAAGTGGCAGATGGAGTTTAATTCAGATAAATGAGAGGTGCTGCATTTTGGGAAAGCAAATCTTAGCAGGACTTATACACTTAATGGTAAGGTCATGGGGAGTGTTGCTGAACAAAGAGACCTTGGAGTGCAGGTTCCTTGAAAGTGGAGTCGCAGGTAGATAGGATAGTGAAGAAGGTGTTTGATATGTTTTCCTTTATCGGTCAGAGTATTGAGTACTGGAGTGGATGTAGGTTTGCTCGCTGAGCTGCAAGGTTCATTCCCAGACGTTTCATTACCCTACTAGGTAATATCTTCAGTGGGCCTCAGGCAAAGCAATGCTGAAACGTCCTGCTTTCTATTTATATGTTTGGGTTTCTTTGGGTTGGTGATGTCATTTCTGGTGGTGCCATCATTTCCTGTGGTGAAGTCACTTCCTGTTCCTTTTCTCAGGGGGTGGTAGATGGGGGTCTAACTCGATGTGTTTGTTGATAGAGTTCCAGTTGGAATGCCATGCTTCTAGGAATTCTCGTGTGTGTCTCTGTTTGGCTTGTTCTGGGATGGGAGAAAGTGAGGACTGCAGATGCTGGAGATCAGAGCTGAAAAGGTGTTGCTGGAAAAGCGCAGTAGGTCAGGCAGCATCCAAGGAACAGGAGAATCGATGTTTCGGGCATTCCTGAAGAAGGGCTTATGCCCGAAACGTCGGTTCTCTTGTTCTGGGATGGATGTGTTGTCCCAGTCAAAGTGGTGTCCTTCCTCATCCGTATGTGAGGATACTAGTGAGAGAGGGTCATGTCTTTTTGTGGCTCGTTGATGTTCATATATCCTGGTGGCTAGTTTTCTGCCTGTTTGTGCTGTGGGTAGACCCACAATGCCCTTAGGGAGGGAATTCCAGGATTCTGACCCAGTGACACTGAAGGAACGGCGATATATTTCCAAGTCAGGATGGTGAGGGGCTGGGAGAGGAACTTGCAGGGGGTGGTGTTCCCGTGTATCTGCTGCCCTTGTCCTTCTCGATGGAAGTGGTTGTGGGTTTGGAAGGTGCTGTCTGAGGGTCTTTGGTGAGTTTCTGCAGTGCATCTTGTAGATGGTACACACTGCTGCTACTGAGTGTGGGTGGGGGAGGGAGTGGGTGTTTGTGGGTGTGGGGCCAATCAAGCGGCTGCTTTGTCCTGGATGGTGCTGAGCCTCTTCAGTGTTGTTGGACCCATCCAGGGCAAGTGGGGGGTATTCCATCACACTCCAGACTTGTGTCTTGGAGATGGTGGACAGGGAAAAGTGATGACTGCAGATGTTGGAGATCAGAGTCAAAACGTACGGTGCTGGAAAAGCACAGCAGGTCAGGCAGCATCCGAGGAATTCCTGATGAAGACCTTATGCTCGAAACATTGACTCTCCTGCTCCTCGGATGCTGCCTGACCGGCTGTGCTTTTCCAGCACCACATGTTTTGAAATGACGGACAAGTGTTGAGGTGTCTGGAGGTGGGTTACTCACTGCTTCATTCTAACCTGCTGTTGGGGCCATTTGGCAAGTCCAGTTGAGTGTCTGGTCAATGGTAAGACCCCCCCCCCCCCCCCCCCCCGCCTCCTCCCAGAGAATTGGTATGGAGGATTCCGTGATGGGAACACTCCCCCTGCTCCCCGCTCCCCGCTCCGGGACACGGCCCACACTCCCCCCGCTCCCCGCTCCCCGCTCCGGGACACGGCCCACACTCCCCCCGCTCCCCGCTCCCCGCTCCGGGACACAGCCCACACTCCCCCCGCTCCCCGCTCCCCGCTCCGGGACACGGCCCACACTCCCCCCGCTCCCTGCTCCCCGCTCCGGGACACAGCCCTCACTCCCCCCGCTCCCCGCTCCCCGCTCCGGGACACGGCCCACACTCCCCCCGCTCCCCGCTCCCCGCTCCGGGACACAGCCCACACTCCCCCCGCTCCCCGCTCCGGGACACAGCCCACACTCCCCCCGCTCCCCGCTCCGGGACACGGCCCACACTCCCCCCGCTCCCCGCTCCCCGCTCCGGGACACAGCCCACACTCCCCCCGCTCCCCGCTCCGGGACACGGCCCACACTCCCCCCGCTCCCCGCTCCCCGCTCCGGGACACAGCCCACACTCCCCCCGCTCCCCGCTCCGGGACACGGCCCACACTCCCCCCGCTCCCCGCTCCGGGACACAGCCCACACTCCCCCCGCTCCCCGCTCCGGGACACAGCCCACACTCCCCCCGCTCCCCGCTCCGGGACACAGCCCACACTCCCCCCGCTCCCCGCTCCGGGACACAGCCCACACTCCCCCCGCTCCCCGCTCCGGGACACAGCCCACACTCCCCCCGCTCCCCGCTCCCCGCTCCGGGACACAGCCCACACTCCCCCCGCTCCCCGCTCCAGGACACAGCCCACACTCCCCCCGCTCCCCGCTCTGGGACACAGCCCACACTCCCCCCGCTCCCCGCTCCAGGACACAGCCCACACTCCCCCCGCTCCCCGCTCCGGGACACAGCCCACACTCCCCCCGCTCCCCGCTCCCCGCTCCCCGCTCCGGGACACAGCCCACACTCCCCCCGCTCCCCGCTCCCCGCTCCGGGACACAGCCCACACTCCCCCCGCTCCCTGCTCCCCGCTCCGGGACACAGCCCACACTCTCCCCGCTCCCCGCTCCGGGACACAGCCCACACTCCCCCCGCTCCCCGCTCCGGGACACAGCCCACACTCCCCCCGCTCCCCGCTCCCCGCTCCGGGACACAGCCCACACTCCCCCCGCTCCCCGCTCCAGGACACAGCCCACACTCCCCCCGCTCCCCGCTCCGGGACACAGCCCACACTCCCCCCGCTCCCCGCTCCCCGCTCCGGGACACAGCCCACACTCCCCCCGCTCCCCGCTCCCCGCTCCGGGACACAGCCCACACTCCCCCCGCTCCCCGCTCCCCGCTCCGGGACACAGCCCACACTCCCCCCGCTCCCTGCTCCCCGCTCCGGGACACAGCCCACACTCTCCCCGCTCCCCGCTCCGGGACACAGCCCACACTCCCCCCGCTCCCCGCTCCGGGACACAGCCCACACTCCCCCCGCTCCCCGCTCCCCGCTCCGGGACACAGCCCACACTCCCCCCGCTCCCCGCTCCGGGACACAGCCCACACTCCCCCCGCTCCCCGCTCCCCGCTCCGGGACACAGCCCACACTCCCCCCGCTCCCCGCTCCAGGACACAGCCCACACTCCCCCCGCTCCCCGCTCCGGGACACAGCCCACACTCCCCCCGCTCCCCGCTCCCCGCTCCGGGACACAGCCCACACTCCCCCCGCTCCCTGCTCCCCGCTCCGGGACACAGCCCACACTCTCCCCGCTCCCCGCTCCGGGACACAGCCCACACTCCCCCCGCTCCCCGCTCCGGGACACAGCCCACACTCCCCCCGCTCCCCGCTCCCCGCTCCGGGACACAGCCCACACTCCCCCCGCTCCCCGCTCCCCGCTCCGGGACACAGCCCACACTCCCCCCGCTCCCCGCTCCCCGCTCCGGGACACAGCCCACACTCCCCCCGCTCCCTGCTCCCCGCTCCGGTACACAGCCCACACTCCCCCCGCTCCCCGCTCCCCGCTCCGGGACACAGCCCACACTCCCCCCGCTCCCTGCTCCCCGCTCCGGGACACAGCCCACACTCCCCCCGCTCCCCGCTCCGGGACACAGCCCACACTCCCCCCGCTCCCCGCTCTGGGACACAGCCCACACTCCCCCCGCTCCCCGCTCCGGGACACGGCCCACACTCCCCCCGCTCCCCGCTCCCCGCTCCGGGACACAGCCCACACTCCCCCCGCTCCCCGCTCCCCGCTCCGGGACACAGCCCACACTCCCCCCGCTCCCCGCTCTGGGACACAGCCCACACTCCCCCCGCTCCCCGCTCCGGGACACAGCCCACACTCCCCCCGCTCCCCGCTCCGGGACACAGCCCACACTCCCCCCGCTCCCCGCTCCCCGCTCCGGGACACAGCCCACACTCCCCCCGCTCCCCGCTCCCCGCTCCGGGACACAGCCCACACTCCCCCCGCTCCCCGCTCCCCGCTCCGGGACACAGCCCACACTCCCCCCGCTCCCCGCTCCGGGACACAGCCCACACTCCCCCCGCTCCCCGCTCCCCGCTCCGGGACACAGCCCACACTCCCCCCGCTCCCCGCTCCCCGCTCCGGGACACAGCCCACACTCCCCCCGCTCCCCGCTCCCCGCTCCGGGACACAGCCCACACTCCCCCCGCTCCCCGCTCCCCGCTCCGGGACACAGCCCACACTCCCCCCGCTCCCCGCTCCCCGCTCCGGGACACAGCCCACACTCCCCCCGCTCCCCGCTCCCCGCTCCGGGACACAGCCCACACTCCCCCCGCTCCCCGCTCCCCGCTCCGGGACACGGCCCACACTCCCCCCGCTCCCTGCTCCCCGCTCCGGGACACAGCCCACACTCCCCCCGCTCCCCGCTCCCCGCTCCGGGACACAGCCCACACTCCCCCCGCTCCCCGCTCCGGGACACAGCCCACACTCCCCCCGCTCCCCGCTCCCCGCTCCGGGACACAGCCCACACTCCCCCCGCTCCCCGCTCCCCGCTCCGGGACACAGCCCACAATCTCCCCGCTCCCCGCTCCGGGACACAGCCCACACTCCCCCCGCTCCCCGCTCCAGGACACAGCCCACACTCCCCCCGCTCCCCGCTCCGGGACACAGCCCACACTCCCCCCGCTCCCCGCTCCCCGCTCCGGGACACAGCCCACACTCCCCCCACTCCCCGCTCCCCGCTCCGGGACACAGCCCACACTCTACCCGCTCCCCGCTCTGGGACACAGCCCACACTCTCCCCGCTCCCCGCTCCGGGACACAGCCCACACTCCCCCCGCTCCCCGCTCCCCGCTCCGGGACACAGCCCACACTCTACCCGCTCCCCGCTCCGGGACACAGCCCACACTCCCCCCGCTCCCCGCTCCCCGCTCCGGGACACAGCCCACACTCTACCCGCTCCCCGCTCCCCGCTCCGGGACACAGCCCACACTCCCCCGCTCCCCGCTCCCCGCTCCGGGACACAGCCCACACTCCCCCCGCTCCCCGCTCCCCGCTCCGGGACACAGCCCACACTCCCCCCGCTCCCCGCTCCGGGACACAGCCCACACTCCCCCGCTCCCCGCTCCCCGCTCCGGGACACAGCCCACACTCCCCCGCTCCCCGCTCCCCGCTCCGGGACACAGCCCACACTCCCCCCGCTCCCCGCTCCGGGACACAGCCCACACTCCCCCCGCTCCCCGCTCCGGGACACAGCCCACACTCCCCGCTCCGGGACACAGCCCACACTCTACCCGCTCCCCGCTCCCCGCTCCGGGACACAGCCCACACTCCCCCCGCTCCCCGCTCTGGGACACAGCCCACACTCCCCGCTCCAGGACACAGCCCACACTCCCCCCGCTCCCCGCTCCGGGACACAGCCCACACTCTACCCGCTCCCCGCTCCCCGCTCCGGGACACAGCCCACACTCTACCCGCTCCCCGCTCCGGGACACAGCCCACACTCCCCCCGCTCCCCGCTCCGGGACACAGCCCACACTCCCCCCGCTCCCCGCTCCGGGACACAGCCCACACTCTCCCCGCTCCCCGCTCCCCGCTCCGGGACACAGCCCACACTCCCCCCGCTCCCCGCTCCGGGACACAGCCCACACTCCCCCCGCTCCGGGACACGGCCCACACTCCCCCCGCTCCCCGCTCCCCGCTCCCCGCTCCCCGCTCTGGGACACAGCCCACACTCTCCCCGCTCCCCGCTCCCCGCTCTGGGACACAGCCCACACTCCCCCCGCTCCCCGCTCCCCGCTCCGGGACACACCCCACACTCTCCCCGCTCCCCGCTCCGGGACACAGCCCACACTCCCCCCGCTCCCCGCTCCGGGACACGGCCCACACTCCCCCCGCTCCCCGCTCCCCGCTCCCCGCTCCCCGCTCCGGGACACAGCCCACATTCCCCCGCTCCCCGCTCCCCGCTCCGGGACACACCCCACACTCTCCCCGCTCCCCGCTCCCCGCTCCAGGACACAGCCCACACTCCCCCCGCTCCCCGCTCCCCGCTCCGGGACACAGCCCACACTCTACCCGCTCCCCGCTCCCCGCTCCGGGACACAGCCCACACTCTACCCGCTCCCCGCTCCCCGCTCCGGGACACAGCCCACACTCCCCCCGCTCCCCGCTCCGGGACACGGCCCACACTCCCCCCGCTCCCCGCTCCCCGCTCCCCGCTCCGGGACACAGCCCACACTCCCCCCGCTCCCCGCTCCGGGACACACCCCACACTCTCCCCGCTCCCCGCTCCCCGCTCCGGGACACACCCCACACTCTCCCCGCTCCCCGCTCCCCGCTCCGGGACACAGCCCACACTCCCCCCGCTCCCCGCTCCCCGCTCCGGGACACAGCCCACACTCCCCCCGCTCCCCGCTCCCCGCTCCGGGACACAGCCCACACTCCCCCCGCTCCCCGCTCCCCGCTCCGGGACACAGCCCACACTCCCCCCGCTCCCCGCTCCGGGACACAGCCCACACTCCCCCCGCTCCCCGCTCCCCGCTCCGGGACACAGCCCACACTCCCCCCGCTCCCCGCTCCCCGCTCCGGGACACAGCCCACACTCCCCCCGCTCCCCGCTCCCCGCTCCGGGACACAGCCCACACTCCCCCCGCTCCCCGCTCCCCGCTCCGGGACACAGCCCACACTCCCCCCGCTCCCCGCTCCGGGACACAGCCCACACTCCCCCCGCTCCCCGCTCCCCGCTCCGGGACACGGCCCACACTCCCCCCGCTCCCTGCTCCCCGCTCCGGGACACAGCCCACACTCCCCCCGCTCCCCGCTCCCCGCTCCGGGACACAGCCCACACTCCCCCCGCTCCCCGCTCCCCGCTCCGGGACACAGCCCACACTCCCCCCGCTCCCCGCTCCCCGCTCCGGGACACAGCCCACACTCCCCCCGCTCCCCGCTCCCCGCTCCGGGACACAGCCCACAATCTCCCCGCTCCCCGCTCCGGGACACAGCCCACACTCCCCCCGCTCCCCGCTCCGGGACACAGCCCACACTCCCCCCGCTCCCCGCTCCAGGACACAGCCCACACTCCCCCCGCTCCCCGCTCCTGGACACAGCCCACACTCCCCCCGCTCCCCGCTCCCCGCTCCGGGACACAGCCCACACTCCCCCCACTCCCCGCTCCCCGCTCCGGGACACAGCCCACACTCTACCCGCTCCCCGCTCTGGGACACAGCCCACACTCTCCCCGCTCCCCGCTCCCCGCTCCGGGACACAGCCCACACTCCCCCCGCTCCCCGCTCCCCGCTCCGGGACACAGCCCACACTCTACCCGCTCCCCGCTCCCCGCTCCGGGACACAGCCCACACTCCCCCCGCTCCCCGCTCCCCGCTCCGGGACACAGCCCACACTCTACCCGCTCCCCGCTCCCCGCTCCGGGACACAGCCCACACTCCCCCGCTCCCCGCTCCCCGCTCCGGGACACAGCCCACACTCCCCCCGCTCCCCGCTCCCCGCTCCGGGACACAGCCCACACTCCCCCCGCTCCCCGCTCCGGGACACAGCCCACACTCCCCCGCTCCCCGCTCCCCGCTCCGGGACACAGCCCACACTCCCCCGCTCCCCGCTCCGGGACACAGCCCACACTCCCCCCGCTCCCCGCTCCCCGCTCCGGGACACAGCCCACACTCCCCCCGCTCCCCGCTCCGGGACACAGCCCACACTCCCCCGCTCCCCGCTCCCCGCTCCGGGACACAGCCCACACTCCCCCCGCTCCCCGCTCCGGGACACAGCCCACACTCCCCCCGCTCCCCGCTCCGGGACACAGCCCACACTCCCCGCTCCGGGACACAGCCCACACTCCCCCCGCTCCCCGCTCCGGGACACCGCCCACACTCCCCGCTCCGGGACACAGCCCACACTCCCCCCGCTCCCCGCTCTGGGACACAGCCCACACTCCCCGCTCCAGGACACAGCCCACACTCCCCCCGCTCCCCGCTCCGGGACACAGCCCACACTCTACCCGCTCCCCGCTCCCCGCTCCGGGACACAGCCCACACTCTACCCGCTCCCCGCTCCGGGACACAGCCCACACTCCCCCCGCTCCCCGCTCCGGGACACAGCCCACACTCCCCCCGCTCCCCGCTCCGGGACACAGCCCACACTCTCCCCGCTCCCCGCTCCCCGCTCCGGGACACAGCCCACACTCCCCCCGCTCCCCGCTCCGGGACACAGCCCACACTCCCCCCGCTCCCCGCTCCGGGACACAGCCCACACTCCCCGCTCCGGGACACAGCCCACACTCCCCCCGCTCCCCGCTCCGGGACACAGCCCACACTCCCCGCTCCGGGACACAGCCCACACTCCCCCCGCTCCCCGCTTTGGGACACAGCCCACACTCCCCGCTCCAGGACACAGCCCACACTCCCCCCGCTCCCCGCTCCGGGACACAGCCCACACTCTACCCGCTCCCCGCTCCCCGCTCCGGGACACAGCCCACACTCTACCCGCTCCCCGCTCCGGGACACAGCCCACACTCCCCCCGCTCCCCGCTCCGGGACACAGCCCACACTCCCCCCGCTCCCCGCTCCGGGACACAGCCCACACTCTCCCCGCTCCCCGCTCCCCGCTCCGGGACACAGCCCACACTCCCCCCGCTCCCCGCTCCGGGACACAGCCCACACTCCCCCCGCTCCCCGCTCCGGGACACAGCCCACACTCTCCCCGCTCCCCGCTCCCCGCTCCCCGCTCCCCGCTCTGGGACACAGCCCACACTCTCCCCGCTCCCCGCTCCCCGCTCTGGGACACAGCCCACACTCTCCCCGCTCCCCGCTCCCCGCTCTGGGACACAGCCCACACTCCCCCCGCTCCCCGCTCCCCGCTCCGGGACACACCCCACACTCTCCCCGCTCCCCGCTCCGGGACACGGCCCACACTCCCCCCGCTCCCCGCTCCCCGCTCCCCGCTCCCCGCTCCGGGACACAGCCCACATTCCCCCGCTCCCCGCTCCCCGCTCCGGGACACACCCCACACTCTCCCCGCTCCCCGCTCCCCGCTCCAGGACACAGCCCACACTCCCCCCGCTCCCCGCTCCCCGCTCCGGGACACAGCCCACACTCTACCCGCTCCCCGCTCCCCGCTCCGGGACACAGCCCACACTCCCCCCGCTCCCCGCTCCGGGACACAGCCCACACTCCCCCCGCTCCCCGCTCCGGGACACAGCCCACACTCCCCCCGCTCCCCGCTCCGGGACACAGCCCACACTCCCCCCGCTCCCCGCTCCCCGCTCCGGGACACAGCCCACACTCCCCCCGCTCCCCGCTCCAGGACACAGCCCACACTCCCCCCGCTCCCCGCTCTGGGACACAGCCCACACTCCCCCCGCTCCCCGCTCCAGGACACAGCCCACACTCCCCCCGCTCCCCGCTCCGGGACACAGCCCACACTCCCCCCGCTCCCCGCTCCCCGCTCCCCGCTCCGGGACACAGCCCACACTCCCCCCGCTCCCCGCTCCCCGCTCCGGGACACAGCCCACACTCCCCCCGCTCCCTGCTCCCCGCTCCGGGACACAGCCCACACTCTCCCCGCTCCCCGCTCCGGGACACAGCCCACACTCCCCCCGCTCCCCGCTCCCCGCTCCGGGACACAGCCCACACTCCCCCCGCTCCCCGCTCCAGGACACAGCCCACACTCCCCCCGCTCCCCGCTCCGGGACACAGCCCACACTCCCCCCGCTCCCCGCTCCCCGCTCCCCGCTCCGGGACACAGCCCACACTCCCCCCGCTCCCCGCTCCCCGCTCCGGGACACAGCCCACACTCCCCCCGCTCCCTGCTCCCCGCTCCGGGACACAGCCCACACTCTCCCCGCTCCCCGCTCCGGGACACAGCCCACACTCCCCCCGCTCCCCGCTCCCCGCTCCGGGACACAGCCCACACTCCCCCCGCTCCCCGCTCCAGGACACAGCCCACACTCCCCCCGCTCCCCGCTCCGGGACACAGCCCACACTCCCCCCGCTCCCCGCTCCCCGCTCCCCGCTCCGGGACACAGCCCACACTCCCCCCGCTCCCCGCTCCCCGCTCCGGGACACAGCCCACACTCCCCCCGCTCCCCGCTCCCCGCTCCGGGACACAGCCCACACTCCCCCCGCTCCCTGCTCCCCGCTCCGGGACACAGCCCACACTCTCCCCGCTCCCCGCTCCGGGACACAGCCCACACTCCCCCCGCTCCCCGCTCCGGGACACAGCCCACACTCCCCCCGCTCCCCGCTCCCCGCTCCGGGACACAGCCCACACTCCCCCCGCTCCCCGCTCCGGGACACAGCCCACACTCCCCCCGCTCCCCGCTCCCCGCTCCGGGACACAGCCCACACTCCCCCCGCTCCCCGCTCCAGGACACAGCCCACACTCCCCCCGCTCCCCGCTCCGGGACACAGCCCACACTCCCCCCGCTCCCCGCTCCCCGCTCCGGGACACAGCCCACACTCCCCCCGCTCCCTGCTCCCCGCTCCGGGACACAGCCCACACTCTCCCCGCTCCCCGCTCCGGGACACAGCCCACACTCCCCCCGCTCCCCGCTCCGGGACACAGCCCACACTCCCCCCGCTCCCCGCTCCCCGCTCCGGGACACAGCCCACACTCCCCCCGCTCCCCGCTCCCCGCTCCGGGACACAGCCCACACTCCCCCCGCTCCCCGCTCCCCGCTCCGGGACACAGCCCACACTCCCCCCGCTCCCTGCTCCCCGCTCCGGTACACAGCCCACACTCCCCCCGCTCCCCGCTCCCCGCTCCGGGACACAGCCCACACTCCCCCCGCTCCCTGCTCCCCGCTCCGGGACACAGCCCACACTCCCCCCGCTCCCCGCTCCGGGACACAGCCCACACTCCCCCCGCTCCCCGCTCCCCGCTCCGGGACACAGCCCACACTCCCCCCGCTCCCCGCTCCCCGCTCCGGGACACGGCCCACACTCCCCCCGCTCCCTGCTCCCCGCTCCGGGACACAGCCCACACTCCCCCCGCTCCCCGCTCCCCGCTCCGGGACACAGCCCACACTCCCCCCGCTCCCCGCTCCCCGCTCCGGGACACAGCCCACACTCCCCCCGCTCCCCGCTCCCCGCTCCGGGACACAGCCCACACTCCCCCCGCTCCCCGCTCCCCGCTCCGGGACACAGCCCACAATCTCCCCGCTCCCCGCTCCGGGACACAGCCCACACTCCCCCCGCTCCCCGCTCCGGGACACAGCCCACACTCCCCCCGCTCCCCGCTCCAGGACACAGCCCACACTCCCCCCGCTCCCCGCTCCTGGACACAGCCCACACTCCCCCCGCTCCCCGCTCCCCGCTCCGGGACACAGCCCACACTCCCCCCACTCCCCGCTCCCCGCTCCGGGACACAGCCCACACTCTACCCGCTCCCCGCTCTGGGACACAGCCCACACTCTCCCCGCTCCCCGCTCCCCGCTCCGGGACACAGCCCACACTCCCCCCGCTCCCCGCTCCCCGCTCCGGGACACAGCCCACACTCTACCCGCTCCCCGCTCCCCGCTCCGGGACACAGCCCACACTCCCCCCGCTCCCCGCTCCCCGCTCCGGGACACAGCCCACACTCTACCCGCTCCCCGCTCCCCGCTCCGGGACACAGCCCACACTCCCCCGCTCCCCGCTCCCCGCTCCGGGACACAGCCCACACTCCCCCCGCTCCCCGCTCCCCGCTCCGGGACACAGCCCACACTCCCCCCGCTCCCCGCTCCGGGACACAGCCCACACTCCCCCGCTCCCCGCTCCCCGCTCCGGGACACAGCCCACACTCCCCCGCTCCCCGCTCCCCGCTCCGGGACACAGCCCACACTCCCCCCGCTCCCCGCTCCCCGCTCCGGGACACAGCCCACACTCCCCCCGCTCCCCGCTCCGGGACACAGCCCACACTCCCCCGCTCCCCGCTCCCCGCTCCGGGACACAGCCCACACTCCCCCCGCTCCCCGCTCCGGGACACAGCCCACACTCCCCCCGCTCCCCGCTCCGGGACACAGCCCACACTCCCCGCTCCGGGACACAGCCCACACTCCCCCCGCTCCCCGCTCCGGGACACAGCCCACACTCCCCGCTCCGGGACACAGCCCACACTCCCCCCGCTCCCCGCTCTGGGACACAGCCCACACTCCCCGCTCCAGGACACAGCCCACACTCCCCCCGCTCCCCGCTCCGGGACACAGCCCACACTCTACCCGCTCCCCGCTCCCCGCTCCGGGACACAGCCCACACTCTACCCGCTCCCCGCTCCGGGACACAGCCCACACTCCCCCCGCTCCCCGCTCCGGGACACAGCCCACACTCCCCCCGCTCCCCGCTCCCCGCTCCGGGACACAGCCCACACTCCCCCCGCTCCCCGCTCCGGGACACAGCCCACACTCCCCCCGCTCCCCGCTCCGGGACACAGCCCACACTCTCCCCGCTCCCCGCTCCCCGCTCCGGGACACAGCCCACACTCCCCCCGCTCCCCGCTCCGGGACACAGCCCACACTCCCCCCGCTCCCCGCTCCGGGACACAGCCCACACTCCCCGCTCCGGGACACAGCCCACACTCCCCCCGCTCCCCGCTCCGGGACACAGCCCACACTCCCCGCTCCGGGACACAGCCCACACTCCCCCCGCTCCCCGCTCTGGGACACAGCCCACACTCCCCGCTCCAGGACACAGCCCACACTCCCCCCGCTCCCCGCTCCGGGACACAGCCCACACTCTACCCGCTCCCCGCTCCCCGCTCCGGGACACAGCCCACACTCTACCCGCTCCCCGCTCCGGGACACAGCCCACACTCCCCCCGCTCCCCGCTCCGGGACACAGCCCACACTCCCCCCGCTCCCCGCTCCGGGACACAGCCCACACTCTCCCCGCTCCCCGCTCCCCGCTCCGGGACACAGCCCACACTCCCCCCGCTCCCCGCTCCGGGACACAGCCCACACTCCCCCCGCTCCCCGCTCCGGGACACAGCCCACACTCTCCCCGCTCCCCGCTCCCCGCTCCCCGCTCCCCGCTCTGGGACACAGCCCACACTCTCCCCGCTCCCCGCTCCCCGCTCTGGGACACAGCCCACACTCTCCCCGCTCCCCGCTCCCCGCTCTGGGACACAGCCCACACTCCCCCCGCTCCCCGCTCCCCGCTCCGGGACACACCCCACACTCTCCCCGCTCCCCGCTCCGGGACACGGCCCACACTCCCCCCGCTCCCCGCTCCCCGCTCCCCGCTCCCCGCTCCGGGACACAGCCCACATTCCCCCGCTCCCCGCTCCCCGCTCCGGGACACACCCCACACTCTCCCCGCTCCCCGCTCCCCGCTCCAGGACACAGCCCACACTCCCCCCGCTCCCCGCTCCCCGCTCCGGGACACAGCCCACACTCTACCCGCTCCCCGCTCCCCGCTCCGGGACACAGCCCACACTCTACCCGCTCCCCGCTCCCCGCTCCGGGACACAGCCCACACTCCCCCCGCTCCCCGCTCCGGGACACGGCCCACACTCCCCCCGCTCCCCGCTCCCCGCTCCCCGCTCCGGGACACAGCCCACACTCCCCCCGCTCCCCGCTCCGGGACACACCCCACACTCTCCCCGCTCCCCGCTCCCCGCTCCGGGACACAGCCCACACTCCCCCCGCTCCCCGCTCCGGGACACGGCCCACACTCCCCCCGCTCCCCGCTCCCCGCTCCCCGCTCCGGGACACAGCCCACACTCCCCCCGCTCCCCGCTCCGGGACACGGCCCACACTCCCCCCGCTCCCCGCTCCCCGCTCCGGGACACAGCCCACACTCCCCCCGCTCCCCGCTCCCCGCTCCGGGACACGGCCCACACTCCCCCCGCTCCCTGCTCCCCGCTCCGGGACACAGCCCTCACTCCCCCCGCTCCCCGCTCCCCGCTCCGGGACACGGCCCACACTCCCCCCGCTCCCCGCTCCCCGCTCCGGGACACAGCCCACACTCCCCCCGCTCCCCGCTCCGGGACACAGCCCACACTCCCCCCGCTCCCCGCTCCGGGACACGGCCCACACTCCCCCCGCTCCCCGCTCCCCGCTCCGGGACACAGCCCACACTCCCCCCGCTCCCCGCTCCGGGACACGGCCCACACTCCCCCCGCTCCCCGCTCCCCGCTCCGGGACACAGCCCACACTCCCCCCGCTCCCCGCTCCGGGACACGGCCCACACTCCCCCCGCTCCCCGCTCCGGGACACAGCCCACACTCCCCCCGCTCCCCGCTCCGGGACACAGCCCACACTCCCCCCGCTCCCCGCTCCGGGACACAGCCCACACTCCCCCCGCTCCCCGCTCCGGGACACAGCCCACACTCCCCCCGCTCCCCGCTCCGGGACACAGCCCACACTCCCCCCGCTCCCCGCTCCGGGACACAGCCCACACTCCCCCCGCTCCCCGCTCCCCGCTCCGGGACACAGCCCACACTCCCCCCGCTCCCCGCTCCAGGACACAGCCCACACTCCCCCCGCTCCCCGCTCTGGGACACAGCCCACACTCCCCCC
Source organism: Chiloscyllium plagiosum (assembly GCF_037043375.1). Taxonomy (NCBI): domain Eukaryota; kingdom Metazoa; phylum Chordata; class Chondrichthyes; order Orectolobiformes; family Hemiscylliidae; genus Chiloscyllium; species Chiloscyllium plagiosum. The sequence goes on from NW_028270145.1 coordinate 117,680,967, forward strand.
GCTCCCCGCTCCAGGACACAGCCCACACTCCCCCCGCTCCCCGCTCCGGGACACAGCCCACACTCCCCCCGCTCCCCGCTCCCCGCTCCCCGCTCCGGGACACAGCCCACACTCCCCCCGCTCCCCGCTCCCCGCTCCGGGACACAGCCCACACTCCCCCCGCTCCCTGCTCCCCGCTCCGGGACACAGCCCACACTCTCCCCGCTCCCCGCTCCGGGACACAGCCCACACTCCCCCCGCTCCCCGCTCCGGGACACAGCCCACACTCCCCCCGCTCCCCGCTCCCCGCTCCGGGACACAGCCCACACTCCCCCCGCTCCCCGCTCCAGGACACAGCCCACACTCCCCCCGCTCCCCGCTCCGGGACACAGCCCACACTCCCCCCGCTCCCCGCTCCCCGCTCCCCGCTCCGGGACACAGCCCACACTCCCCCCGCTCCCCGCTCCCCGCTCCGGGACACAGCCCACACTCCCCCCGCTCCCCGCTCCCCGCTCCGGGACACAGCCCACACTCCCCCCGCTCCCTGCTCCCCGCTCCGGGACACAGCCCACACTCTCCCCGCTCCCCGCTCCGGGACACAGCCCACACTCCCCCCGCTCCCCGCTCCGGGACACAGCCCACACTCCCCCCGCTCCCCGCTCCCCGCTCCGGGACACAGCCCACACTCCCCCCGCTCCCCGCTCCGGGACACAGCCCACACTCCCCCCGCTCCCCGCTCCCCGCTCCGGGACACAGCCCACACTCCCCCCGCTCCCCGCTCCAGGACACAGCCCACACTCCCCCCGCTCCCCGCTCCGGGACACAGCCCACACTCCCCCCGCTCCCCGCTCCCCGCTCCCCGCTCCGGGACACAGCCCACACTCCCCCCGCTCCCCGCTCCCCGCTCCGGGACACAGCCCACACTCCCCCCGCTCCCCGCTCCCCGCTCCGGGACACAGCCCACACTCCCCCCGCTCCCTGCTCCCCGCTCCGGGACACAGCCCACACTCTCCCCGCTCCCCGCTCCGGGACACAGCCCACACTCCCCCCGCTCCCCGCTCCGGGACACAGCCCACACTCCCCCCGCTCCCCGCTCCCCGCTCCGGGACACAGCCCACACTCCCCCCGCTCCCCGCTCCCCGCTCCGGGACACAGCCCACACTCCCCCCGCTCCCCGCTCCCCGCTCCGGGACACAGCCCACACTCCCCCCGCTCCCTGCTCCCCGCTCCGGTACACAGCCCACACTCCCCCCGCTCCCCGCTCCCCGCTCCGGGACACAGCCCACACTCCCCCCGCTCCCTGCTCCCCGCTCCGGGACACAGCCCACACTCCCCCCGCTCCCCGCTCCGGGACACAGCCCACACTCCCCCCGCTCCCCGCTCTGGGACACAGCCCACACTCCCCCCGCTCCCCGCTCCGGGACACGGCCCACACTCCCCCCGCTCCCCGCTCCCCGCTCCGGGACACAGCCCACACTCCCCCCGCTCCCCGCTCCCCGCTCCGGGACACAGCCCACACTCCCCCCGCTCCCCGCTCTGGGACATAGCCCACACTCCCCCCGCTCCCCGCTCCGGGACACAGCCCACACTCCCCCCGCTCCCCGCTCCGGGACACAGCCCACACTCCCCCCGCTCCCCGCTCCCCGCTCCGGGACACAGCCCACACTCCCCCCGCTCCCCGCTCCCCGCTCCGGGACACAGCCCACACTCCCCCCGCTCCCCGCTCCCCGCTCCGGGACACAGCCCACACTCCCCCCGCTCCCCGCTCCGGGACACAGCCCACACTCCCCCCGCTCCCCGCTCCCCGCTCCGGGACACAGCCCACACTCCCCCCGCTCCCCGCTCCCCGCTCCGGGACACAGCCCACACTCCCCCCGCTCCCCGCTCCCCGCTCCGGGACACAGCCCACACTCCCCCCGCTCCCCGCTCCCTGCTCCGGGACACAGCCCACACTCCCCCCGCTCCCCGCTCCCCGCTCCGGGACACAGCCCACACTCCCCCCGCTCCCCGCTCCCCGCTCCGGGACACAGCCCACACTCTACCCGCTCCCCGCTCCCCGCTCCGGGACACAGCCCACACTCTACCCGCTCCCCGCTCCCCGCTCCGGGACACAGCCCACACTCCCCCCGCTCCCCGCTCCGGGACACGGCCCACACTCCCCCCGCTCCCCGCTCCCCGCTCCCCGCTCCGGGACACAGCCCACACTCCCCCCGCTCCCCGCTCCGGGACACACCCCACACTCTCCCCGCTCCCCGCTCCCCGCTCCGGGACACAGCCCACACTCCCCCCGCTCCCCGCTCCGGGACACGGCCCACACTCCCCCCGCTCCCCGCTCCCCGCTCCCCGCTCCGGGACACAGCCCACACTCCCCCCGCTCCCCGCTCCGGGACACACCCCACACTCTCCCCGCTCCCCGCTCCCCGCTCCGGGACACACCCCACACTCTCCCCGCTCCCCGCTCCCCGCTCCGGGACACAGCCCACACTCTCCCCGCTCCCCGCTCCCCGCTCCGGGACACAGCCCACACTCTCCCCGCTCCCCGCTCCCCGCTCTGGGACACAGCCCACACTCTCCCCGCTCCCCGCTCTGGGACACAGCCCACACTCTCCCCGCTCCCCGCTCCAGGACACAGCCCACACTCACCCCGCTCCCCGCTCCCCGCTCCCCGCTCCGGGACACGGCCCACACTCCCCCCGCTCCCCGCTCCCCGCTCCCCGCTCCGGGACACAGCCCACACTCCCCCCGCTCCCCGCTCCGGGACACAGCCCACACTCCCCCCGCTCCCTGCTCCGGGACACAGCCCACACTCCCCCCGCTCCCCGCTCCGGGACACGGCCCACACTCCCCCCGCTCCCCGCTCCGGGACACGGCCCACACTCCCCCCGCTCCCCGCTCCCCGCTCCGGGACACAGCCGGAGGGTTATGAGGGTTGCTGCAGCAGCAGCTGAAGCTGGTTGGGTGTTGCTCCACAACCATCTTCCTCTGTGCCAGGCATGACTCTAACCAGCGGTGACTTTGCCCCCCGATACCCATTGTTTCCAGTTTTGCCAGGGTTCCGTGATGCCACACTCGGTCGAATGCAGCCTCGATGTCAACGGTGAGATGGTGCCTCAGGTGTAATGTTACTGGGACTAGCCATCACAAAGCTGAGGGCTGTATTGCAGAGAGTTGGAAATTGTATTCAGCATAAAATGGAAGTAAAAAGCTGGTCTCAATGTGTGCGTGTAAACATTGTTGAGTGTTGGAAAAGCCCATCTGGGCCACTGATGTACTTTTAGGATGGAATCTGCCATCCTTATCTGGCCTGGCCTACATGTGACTCCAGACCCACAGCGGTGTAGGTGACTCTCAGTGCTGTTCGGGGCATTAAGTGAGCACTGGTCTCGCCTGCAGGACTCAAACTTGATGAACCATTGAGAAAGGGCACTCACTCTCACCACGTGTCTCACAGCAGAGCAGTGTTTCTGGGGAGAGCAGGAGCTGAGGGAGATGTGGAGAAGGTGGACAGGGAAAGTCTAAGGGAAGGAGAGGGAGACTAAAGAGGGTCGAGGGTGAGTGAAGTGTTTCCTGAAGAAGGGCTTTTGCGCGAAACGTCGATTCTCCTGCTCCTTTGATGCTGCCTGACCTGCTGCGCTTTTCCAGCAACACATTTTCAGCTGTGATCTCCAGCATCTGCAGTCCTCACTTTCTCCTCGAGGGTGAGTGAAACTGGGAGGTAAGAGCTGCATTTTCCATGGGGTGTTGGTGTTGATTCCGGGTCAGGAAGCTGGATGGAGCTGTGCCCGGAGACAGACGTGGCCTTCCTTATGTTTTCACGCCTGCTTCTAAAGTCCAGTGTCCCATTCAGCTCCGCCCTGGAGTATGTCTGGGTTCGGATAGTGATTGTCTTTCAGGTGCAGCACGTGGCAGCAACAGCAATGCAACAAAACTGACATGAACACAGAGACCAGTGTCTACACTGGCAGCACTGGCCACACTGGCTGCACTGGCCACACCGGCTGCACTGGCAGCACTGGCTATATTGGCTACATTGGTGGCACTGTCTTCACTGGCTACACTGGCAGCACTGGCTATATTGTCTACACTGGCAGCACTGTCTTCACTGGCTACACTGGCTGCACTGGTCTTCACTGGCTATATTGGCTACTCTGGCTGCACTGGCTGGGAGAGTGGTGGAGGTGGTAGGTTCTAAAGGAGAGCTGGAAATGTATTTGAAAGGGATGGAGTTTAAGGGCTACCCCGATAAAGCCCGAGGATGGGACCAGCTGGGTTGGTCTTTTGGGAGCCAGTACAGACATGATGGGTCAAATGGCCTCCATCTGTACTGTAACATTGTAGGATTCTGTCGTAGGATGAGCAGGAGCTCATAGAGACACAGTGCCCAGGCCAGTCTGTGTGAGCAGCTTGAGAAATGTTACCCAGTCTCAGGGAGGGGAAACCTTTGTGTAACTTCCCAAAAGTGAGGGTGAGCGAGAACGAGAGCGAGAACGAGAATGACAGTGAGAGCGAGAGTGAGCCAGTTTCTGGTGAAACCCAGAGTGGGGTGAGAGAGAGGGGGTTGACGAGAGACACTGACAGAGCAGCTAGAGGAACAGGCAAGGGGATAGAGCCTATCGCAAAGGTTTACTGGGGGGGGGTCTTCAAGGGAACAGTGAGAGACAAAAGGGAGAAAGGGAGGAGACTGAGAGAGAGAAAGAAATAAAAATAAAAAGGACAGCAAACTGAGTGAAGGAAGAGAAGGCAGGAAAGGAGCAAATTAAAGAGAGAGAGAGAGAGAGAAAAACAAGAGAGGGATGCTGTGGGTCGTTTGGTGCCCACTTACACTTTTCATCCCAAAGATTGGATGATGCTTTAACTAAAGCCAGACTGGAGTTTGATTGAGTCCTACGCGGTGGTGTGTTAGAGATCTGCCTTTAATTAGGCAGCCCATAACTCATTCAGCGTCCAACAGATTTCTCTTGCTGGTTGGGGCTGTGACTTAGGGAGGACAGACTTCCCGACAGAGAATCTCTGGTCAGTGACCACAGTCTGAAAGGTCAGTGATTGTTCAATGTCCCCTCTGCTCCCAGAGCGACCGGTGCTGAGAGGGACCCAGCTGCGGAACAGTGCGTGGACTGGCTCAGTCCTTTCACAGGAACCCGTGAGGAACACAGTGTGACTGAGAGAGGAGCTGGGGAAGGGGGGGGGGGGGAGAGGGGGGGGGGGGGGGGGAGAGAGGGCACAGAGAGAGCTGGTTTCCTTGGCATGGACAACACCCTCTGGCATTTACTGGCCGTGTGCAAATCCGTCCGATCGAGCGAGAGGGAGGGAGGATCAGAGCAGACAAACATTCAGTCAGAAGTTTGACTCAGTGTTGCTGCTGTCGACAGGCCAGGATTGACTGAATACTGTGCGTTCTCCGGAGGACCTTACACAGCAGACAGGTAACTGGGAGAGGCCTGCACACCGAGGGTCAGGGGAGGGAGTCAGCAAGGGACAGGCATCAGAATTCACAAAGGATTAGTCATGGGGTTGTCGCAGGGAAAGGAGTGGGTTCAGGGGATATTTCACATTTAGCAAGACCTCGTCAAGTGACAGCATCATATTTTCCAACACCTGATCCGACACCAATAAACCCTGTCAGCTCAACATGCAAACGTTCTGACACGCACTTCACAAAACGTGATACATTACCCGGACACACACTGCGCAATCTGCACCCTGACAACCGCACGGCCTCGCACTGGGGTACACTCCCTCACACACTGAATCTCACTGGGGTGAGCACACTGCCCCTCTGACATTGAGGCACTCCCTTAGCACTGACCCTCCGACAGTGCGGCACTCCCTCAGCACTGACCCTCTGACAGTGTGGCACTCCTTCAGCAATGACCCTCTGAAAGTGCGGCACTCCCTCAGCACTGACCCTCCGACAGTGCGGCATTCCCTTAGCACTGACCCTCCGACAGTGTGGCACTCCCTCAGCACTGACCCTCTGACAGTGCGGCACTCCCTCAGCACTGACCCTCTGACAGTGTGGCACTCCCTCAGCACTGACCCTCTGACAGTGCGGCATTCCCTTAGCACTGACCCTCCGACAGTGCGGCACCCCTCAGCACTGACCCTCCGACAGTGCGGCACTCCCTCAGCACTGACCCTCTGACAGTGCGGCACTCCCTCAGCACTGAACTTCCGACAGTGCGGCACTCCGTCAGCACTGACCCTCCGATAGTGCCCACTACCTCAGCACTGACCCTCCGACAGTGCGGCACTCCCTCAGCGCTGACCCTCTGACAGTGCGGCATTCCCTCAGCACTGACCCTCCGACAGTGTGGCATTCCCTCAGTACTGACCCTCCGACAGTGTGGCACTCCCTCAGTACTGACCCTCTGACAGTGCGGCACTCCCAGTCCTGACCCTCTAACAGTGCGGCACTCCCTGAGCACTGACCCTCTGACAGTGTGGCACTCCCTCAGTACTGACCTTCTGACAGTGCGGCACTCCCTCAGCACTGACCCTCTGACAGTGCGGCACTCCCTCAGTACTGACCCTCTGACAGTGCGGCACTCCCTCAGCACTGACCCTCTGACAGTGCGGCACTCCCTCAGTACTGACCCTCTGACAGTGCGGCACTCCCTCAGCACTGACCCTCTGACAGTGAGGCACTCCCTCAGCACTGACCCTCTGACAGTGCGGCACTCCCAGTCCTGACCCTCTGACAGTGCGGCACTCCCAGTACTGACCCTCTGACAGTGCGGCACTCCCTCAGCACTTTCCCTCTGACAGTGCGGCACTCCCAGTCCTGACCCTCCGACAGTGCGGCACTCCCTCAGCACTGACCCTCCGACAGTGCGGCACTCCCTCAGCACTGACCCTCCGACAGTGTGGCACTCCCTCAGTACTGACCCTCTGTCAGTGTGGTATGAAACAGGAGGAATTGATGATGCGCAAACAGAGAGCAAGCCTGGAGGATGGTTGGGTTTTATTGCGGAGTGTGGTTGAGGGGCACTTGTCATGGGGGTTTATTAATGAGCGAGGTGCGAGTTGACAGGTTGCCATTTCAACATTGCAAATAGCCAGAGCACTTGTTGAGTTCAGTGTCAGTGTCAGTGTGAGTGTGTGTCAGCGTGAGTGTCAGTGTGTGTGAGTGTCAGTGTCAATGTGAGTGTCAGTGTGAGTGTGTGTCAGCGTGAGTGTCAGTGTGTGTGAGTGTCAGTGTGAGTGTGTGTCAGTGTGAGTGTTAGTCTGAGTGTGTGTCAGTGTCAGTGTGGGTGTCAGTGTGAGTGTGTGTCAGCGTGAGTGTCAGTGTGTGTGAGTGTCAGTGTCAGTGTGAGTGTGTGTCAGCGTGAGTGTCAGTGTGTGTGAGTGTCAGTGTGAGTATCAGTGTCAAGGTGAGTGTCAGTGTCAGTGTGAGTGTGTGTCAGTGTGAGTGTCAGTGTGTGTGAGTGTCAGTGTGAGTGTCAGTGTCAGTGTGAGTGTCAGTGTCAGTGTGTGTCAATGTGAGTGTCAGTGTCAGTGTGAGTGTCAGTGTGTGTGTGTGATTGTCAGTGTGAGTGTCAGTGTCAATGTGAGTGTCAGTGTGTGTGTCAGTGTGAGTGTCAGTGTCAGTGTGAGTGTCAGTGTGTGAGTGTCAGTGTGAGTGTCAGTGTGAGTGTCAGTGTGAGTGTCAGTGTGAGTGTCAGTGTGTGAGTGTGAGTGTCAGTGTGAGTGTGAGTGTCAGTGTGTGTCAGAGTGAGTGTCAGTGTGTGTGAGTGTGAGTGTCAATGTGAGTGTCAGTGTGAGGGTCAGTGTCAGTGTGTCAGTGTGAGTGTCAGTGTCAGTGTGAGTGTCAGTGTGTGTGTGAGTGTCAGTGTGAGTGTCCGTGTGTGTGTGTGAGTGTCAGTGTGAGTGTCAGTGTCAGTGTGAGTGTGAGTATCAGTGTGAGTGTCAGTGTGAGTGTCAGTGTGAGTCAGTGTGAGTGTCAGTGTCAGTGTGAGTGTGAGTATCAGTGTCAGTGTCAGTGTGAGTGTCAGTGTCAGTGTGAGTGCCAGTGTTTGTCTGTGTGAGTGTGAGGGTCAGTGTCAGTGTGAGTGTCAGTGTGAGTGTCAGTGTCAGTGTGAGTGTCAGTGTCAGTGTGAGTGCCAGTGAGTGTCAGTGTGAGTGTGAGGGTCAGTGTGAGTGTCAGTGTGAGTGTCAGTGTCAGTGTGAGTGTCAGTGTCAGTGTGAGTGCCAGTGAGTGTCAGTGTGAGTGTGAGGGTCAGTGTGAGTGTCAGTGTCAGTGTGAGTGTCAGTGTGAGTGTCAGTGTCAGTGTGAGTGTCCGTGTGTGTGTGTGAGTGTCAGTGTGAGTGTCAGTGTCAGTGTGAGTGTGAGTGTGTCAGTGTGAGTGTCAGTGTGAGTGAGTGTGAGTGTCAGTGTCAGTGTGAGTGCCAGTGTTTGTCTGTGTGAGTGCCAGTGAGTGTCAGTGTGTGTGAGTGTCAGTGTGAGTGTCAGTGTGAGTGTCAGTGTGTGTCAGTGTGAGTGAGTGTGAGTGTCAGTGTGTGTCAGTGTGAGTGTGAGTGTCAGTGTGAGTGTCAGTGTCACTGTGTGTCAGTGTGAGTGTCAGTGTGAGTGTCAGTGTCAGTGTCAGTGTGAGTGCCAGTGTGTGTCAGTGTGAGTGTGAGTGTCAGTGAGTGTGAGTGTGAGTGTCAGTGTGTGTCAGTGTGAGTGTGAGTGTGAGTGTCAGTGTGAGTGTCAGTGTGAGTGTCAGTGTGAGTGTCAGTGTGTGTCAGTGTGAGTGAGTGTGAGTGTCAGTGTGTGTCAGTGTGAGTGTGAGTGTCAGTGTGAGTGTGAGTGTGAGGGTCAGCTCCTTCCCAGCTTGGGTATGTTGTTGTGAATATTGATGCAAAGTATTATGAATGAGCTCACCCACTTCCTCTGGATCCACGCCCAAGTTCCCTCTTTTGTCTTTGAATGGACCTGCCATTTTCCGAGCCACCCTCCTCATATCCATATCATTACCTTGGGATACTCCACATTCGTATGTGCCAAGGACATTTCCACGGCCTGTTTGGTCTCCCAATTCCATGTTTGAGTTCTCTCCGGCTTTGTCACCTTCCTGGCCTTTCTTCTGATTCCTAAATTCTCTACACTGTCCCCCACGCCCCCCCCCCCCCATCCATCACTCCCAGGGACAGGGACCGGGACAGCACGGGGTGAGATACAGAGTAAAGCTCTCTCTACACTGTCCCCATCAAACACTCCCAGGGAAGGGACAGCACAGGGTCAGATACAGAGTAAGGCTCCCTCTACACTGTTCCCCATCAAACACTCCCCAGGACAGGGACAGCACGGGGTTAGATACAGAGTAAAGCTTCCTCTACACTGTCCCCATCAAACACTCCCAGGGACAGGGACAGCACGGGGTCAGATACAGAGTAAAGCTCCCTCTACACTGTCCCCATCAAACACTCCCAGGACAGAGACAGCACGGGGTCAGATACAGAGTAAAGCTCCCTCTACACTGTCCCCATCAAACACTCCCAGGACAGGGACAGCACGGGGTTAGATACAGAGTAAAGCTCACTCTACACTGTTCCCCATCAAACACTCCCCAGGACAGGGACAGCACGGGGTTAGATACAGAGTAAAGCTCCCTCTACACTGTCCCCATCAAACACTCCCAGGGACAGGGACAGCACGGGGTCAGATACAGAGTAAAGCTCACTCTGCACTGTCCCCATCAAACCCTCCCAGGACACGGACAGCACGGGGTCAGATACAGAGTAAAGCTCACTCTACACTGTCCCCCATCAAACCCTCCCAGGACAGGGACAGCACGGGGTCAGATACAGAGTAAAGCTCACTCTACACTGTCCCCATCAAACACTCCCAGGACAGGGACAGCACAGGGTTAGATATAGAGTAAAGCTCCCTCTACACTGTCCCCCATCAAACACTCCCAGGACAGGGACAGCACGGGGTTAGATACAGAGTAAAGCTTAATCTACACTGTTCCCATCAAACACTCCCAGACAGGGACAGCACAGGGTTACATACAGAGTAAAGCTCCCTCTACACTGTCTCCCCATCAAACACTCCCAGGACAGGGACAGCACGGGGTTAGATACAGAGTAAAGCTCTCTCTACACTGTCCCCCATCAAACACTCCCAGGACAGGGACAGCACGGGGTTAGATACAGAGTAAAGCTCTCTCTACACTGTCCCCCATCAAACACTCCCAGGACAGGGACAGCACGGGGTTAGATACAGAGTAAAGCTCTCTCTACACTGTCCCCCATCAAACACTCCCAGGACAGGGACAGCACGGGGTTAGATACAGAGTAAAGCTCTCTCTACACTGTCCCCCATCAAACACTCCCAGGACAGGGACAGCACGGGGTTAGATACAGAGTAAAGCTCCCTCTACACTGTCCCCATCAAACCCTCCCAGAACAGGGACAGCACGGGGTTAGATACAGAGTAAAGCTCTCTCTACACTGTCCCCCATCAAACACTCCCAGGACAGGGACAGCACGGGGTTAGATACAGAGTAAAGCTCACTCTACACTGTCCCCATCAAACCCTCCCAGAACAGGGACAGCACGGGGTTAGATACAGAGTAAAGCTCCCTCTACACTGTCCCCCATCATACACTCCCAGGGACAGGGACAGCACGGGGTTAGAAACAGGGCAAACTTACTAAGAATATCAAATCAGACGATAAAAGCTCCTTTGATCAGTTAAAGCGGAAGGAAGAGTTTTAAGTGCATCGATGCCGCTCTGATAATGAATGTGGGGAATGGTTTTGCCGTTGCAGTGGAAAGTTCCATTAATCCGAAAGAATCTGGGTGAGGAATTCAGCAATATAGGAGCGACGTTGGAATTCGGAGTGGGGGGAGGCCATTCAGCCCTTTGAGCCCATTCCGCCATCTAACATGGTCATAGCTGGTCCTATCCTAGTCCCAGCTCCACTCTCCCACCTGCTTCCCGTCGCCCATTATCCTGCTTTTAGTGTCATGGAGATGTACAGCATGGAAACAGACCCTTCGGTCCAACCCGTCCATGCCGACCAGATATCCCAACCCAATCTAGTCCCACCTGCCAGCACCCGGCCCATATCCCTCCAAACCCTTCCTATTCATATACCCATCCAAATGCCTCTTAAATGTTGTAATTGTACCAGCCTCCACTACACCCTCTGGCAGTTCATTCCATACACGTACCACCCTCTGTGTGAACAAGTTGCCCCTTAGGTCTCTTTTATACCTTTCCCCTCTCACCCTAAACCTATGCCCTCTAGTTCTGGACTCCCCGACCCCAGGGAAAAGACCTTGCCTATTTACCCTATACATGCCCCTCATTGTTTTCCATCAGAAACCTATTGATTCCTTTCTTGAATCTGTTCCTGATTCTGCCTCCCCTGCCCTCTGGGACCGTGAGTTCCACAGATTCCCGACCCTCTGAGAGAAACTGGTTCTCCCCGTCTCTGTTTGAACCTCCCTCCTCCCATTCTATTTCTGTGATCTCTTGTTGGAGACTGTCCTACAAGGAGGAACATCTATTTAACCTCCACCTTTAGCGTTTTATATCCCTCAATCAGCTCCCCCTTATTCTTCTGAACCCCAGTGAGTACAAGCCCAAGTTATCCACCCGCTCCCTGTGTGACAGCCCTTTCATCCCTGGGATCAAGCCGGTGACCCTCCTCCGAACTGCCTCCAGCGCCACCATATTCTTCCTCACGTAAGGAGAACAAACCTGACAGTCCCCTCGGTGTGGGCTCACCAATGCTTTGTAACATCACCCTCATAGGCAAAGTAATATTAGACAAACTAATGCAGCTAAAGCCAAATTAAATTGATGGGCAGCGTGGTGGCACAGTGGTTAGCACTGCTGCCTCGCAGCGCCAGAGACCCGGGTTCAATTCCCGCCTCAGGCGACTGACTGTGTGGAGTTTGCACGTTCTCCCCGTGTCTGCGTGGGTTTCCTCTGGGTGCTCCGGTTTCCTCCCACAGTCCAAAGATGTGCAGGTCAGGTGAATTGGCCATGCTAAATTGCCCGTAGTGTTAGGTAAGGGGTAAATGCAGGGGTATGGGTGGGTTGTGCTTCGGCGGGTCGGTGTGGATTTGTTGGGCCGAAGGGCCTGTTTCCACACTGTAAGTAATCTAATCTAAATCTCCTGACCCTGATGGCTTGTATCCAAGAATCCCAAAAGAAGGAGTTCCGGAGATAGTGAATGCATTGTTTGTAATTTTCCAAAAATAACCATTGGATTCTGGCAAAGTGCTGGAGGATGGAATACTGTCAGTGTAACAACCCTATCGGAAAAGGGAGGGAGGGAGGTAAAAAGCAGATTAGCGTAAGATCGATTGTTGGAAAAGGATTGGAATCAATTCTTAAGAAAGTAACAGCAGCACATTTTGGGAAATCATACTGTAGTCAAGCAGAGTCAGCATGGCTTCATGAAATGGAAATTGTGTCTGAGTAATTGATTGGAGTTTTTTGAGGAAGTTTCAACCAGAGTGGATAGAGGGGAGCCAGTAGATGTGTTGTATTTGGGCTTCCAGAAGGTGTTCGACAAGGTCCCTCACAAAATGTTAAGTCATAAGGAGCCCCTGATCTGGAGAGTCATTATATTGGCATGGAGAGAGAATTGGCTAATGAGCAGGAAACAGTGAGAGGACAAAGGAGGGGCTTTTTCCAGATGGTGCATTGTGATCAGTGGAGTTCCACAGGGATCAGGTGCTGGGACCACAACTATGTTAATGACTGGGAGGAAGGAAGAGAATGCATTGAGGCCACATTGAGAGACCAATTAAAATAGGCAGGTGACGAGAGGGTTACAAACAGCTGACTGAGACATTGATGGGACAAGTAAGTGGGTTAGTATTGGTAAGTGGAGTGTAATGTGGGAAATGTACAGGTGCTTGTTTTGGGATGGAGGACAAAGAACACAGTGTTATGTAAATGGAGAGAAAGAACAAGAAGCTGTAACACAAAGGGACGTGGGGGTGACCTGTGCATGAAACAAAGACAGCCAGCACAGAGGGGCAGCAGGGAATCAGGAAAGGTCATCTTAAAACACAGAACAGCACAGGAACAGACCCTTCGGCCCAAGATGTCCGTGCTGACCATGATGCCATTTGTCTGCACATGGTCCATATTCCTCTATTAGGGAGAAAGTGAGGATTGCAGATGCTTGAAATCAGAGTCAAAACATGTGGTGCTGGAAAGGTGCAGCATGTCCCGATTCACATTCCTGATGAAGGACTTATGCTCAAAACATCTACTCTCCTGCTCCTGGGATGCTGCCTGACCAACTGTGCTTTTTCAGCACCACACTTTTTGACCATATCCCTCTATCCCCTGTGTCTGTGCCTCTGTCTAAATGCCTCTTAAACGTTGTTATTGTATCTCCTTCTCCCCCCTCCCCTGGCAGCGTGTTCCAGGCTCCTCCCACCCTCTGGGTAAAACACTTGCCTCACACATCTCCTTTAACCTGTCCCCCTCTCCCCTTAAACCTATGCCCCCTAGTATTTGGCATTCCCACCCTGTCTATCCACCCGGTCCATGCCTCTCATAATGTTATACACTTCCATCAGGTCACCCCTCAGCCTCCAACGCTCTGGTGAAAACAATCCAGGTTTGTCCCCCCTCTCCTTATTACTAATACCCTCCAATCCAGGCAACATCCTGGTAAACCTCTTCTGTACCCTCTCCAAAGCCTCCACCTCCTTCCTATAGTGTGGTGACTGGAACTACACACAATGCTCCAAATGTGACCTAACTAAAGGTTTATGAAGCTGCAGCATGACTTGCTAACCTTTATACTCAGTGCCCCGACGATGAAGGGAAGCATGCGGTGTGCCTCCTTTACCCCTTACCCACTTGTGCTGCCCCTTTCAGGGAGCTAGGGACTTGCATCCCAAGCTCCCTCTGGATATCAGTGCTCCCAAGGGTCCTGCCGTTTACTGTATACTGTCCTATTGCATTTGACCTCCCACAATGCATCACCTCACACTTGTCCAGATTAAACTCCACCTGCCATTTCTCCGCCCAACTTTCCAACCGATCTCTCTCCCGCGGCAACATTTAACAGCGTTCCTCATTGTCCCCAAATCCACCAATTCTCAGGTTGTCTGCAAACCCGAATAATCAGGCCACCTTTATTCTCATCCAGACCATTTATATTTATATATTACAAACAACAGAGGTCCTTGTGGAACACCACTGGGCTCAGACCTCCAGTCAGAAAAACACCCCATCACAGCTTTCCTCCCTGTTCTATGACCAAGTCAATTTTGTATCCAATTTACCAACTCACTGTAGATCCCCCTCGGCATGGACGGGTTGGACCGAAGGGTCTGTTTCCATGCTGTACATCTCTATGACTCTATGGTCTTTTGGAACAGTTTGCCATGAGGGACCTTGTCAATTGCTTTAGCAAAGCCCTTGGAAGCAACATCCACTGCCCTGCCCTCACCAACCATCTTCATCACTTCCCCAAAAATTCAATCGAGTTTGTGAGACAAGACCTGCTCTGCATTGAGCCAGCTGACAATCCCAATGGGTCCATCTACTGTAAATGTGAGTCAATCCTGTCCCTGAGAATCTTCTCCAATAATTTCCCTGCCACTGATGTAAGGCTCACTGGCCTGGAATTTCCTGAAATATCTCTATTGCTTTTCTTAAACAAAGGAACAACAATAGCTATTTGTCAGTCTTCTGGGACCTAACCTGTGGCTAAAGGGGATACAAAGATCTCTGTTAAAATGCCAGCAATCCCCTCCTTTACCTCATTATTATGAGATTGATCCCATCAGGCCCACTGGACTTGTCAACCTTGATGTTTTTCAAGACACCCAACACCACCACCTTCTTCAAAACACCCAACACCACCACCTTCTTCAAGACACCCAACACCACCACCTTCTTCAAAACACCCAACACCACCACCTTCTTCAAAACACCCAACACCACCACCTTCTTCAAAACACCCAACACCACCACCTTCTTCATATCAATGTGCCCTTGAATGTTGACATGCCCCTCCCTAATCCTATCATCAGCATGTCCTTCTCCATGGTGAATACCCGATGTGACGTACTCATTTAGGAGCTCATTTCAGTTTCTTCAGCCTAACACGCACTTGCTCTTTGGTTTTGATGAAGCCTTCAATATCTCTTGTTGTCCAGAATTTCTGAATGTTGCCATCGGTATCTTTCATCCCTACAGGAACATGCTGGTCCTTATTTCAAGGAGCTTGGAATATAAGAGTAGGGAATTCTTACTGTAATTGTGCAAGGTGCTAGGGAGACCACTCTGGAGCACTGTGAGCATGTTTGATCCCTGTTGGACAGGGAATATGTCATTCCATTGGAGTTAAAAATCACTCAACACCAGGTTATAGTCCAACAGGTTTATTTAGAAGCACTAGCTTTCGGAGCGCTGCTCCTTCATCGGTTGATACTCCACAACCACCTGATGAAGGAGCAGCACTCCGAAAGCTAGTGCTTCTAAATAAACCTGTTGGACTATAACCTGGTGTTGAGTGATTTTTAACTTTGTCCCCACCCCAGTCCAACATCGACATCTCCAAACCATTTAATTGGAGGCAGATCAGAGGAGGTTCACGAGAATGACACCTGGTATTCAGGGATTGTCTTATTCACAAAAAATTAAACACTACTCCCTGGAGCTTAGAAGATTGAGGTGATCTGATTGAAACATATCAGATCCTTAAGGGGCTTGACAGGGTCAATGCTGAGAGGATGGTTCCCTTCCTGGGAGAGTCAAGGCCCAGAGGGTACAGTCTCAGAATTAAAGGGGCACCAATTTAGGAAGTTTGTGGATGACACCAAAATTGGTGGTATAGTGGAACTGAAGTAGGTTAACTAAGATTACAAAGGGATATTGGCCAATTGGGCCAATGGGCCAAGGAGTGGCAGATAGAGTTTAATTTGGATACGTGCAAGGTATTGGTAAAATGAACAGGAGCAGGACTTGTAAAATATTGTGAGGGCCCTGGGTAGTGTTGTCAAACAGAGAGACCTCGGAGCAGAGGGATGTAGTTCTTTGAAAGGTGCATCACAGGTACCCAGGGCGGTTGAGAAGACATTTAGCAAATGTACCTTCATTGCTCAGACCTTTTGGGGGCCAGGAGTTAGAATGTCATGTTGACGTTGTACAGGACATTGGTGAAGCCATGTTTGCAGTACTGTGTACAGTTTTGGTCACCCTGCTATAGGAAGGATATTACTAAATTGAAAAAGGGTTCAGAAAAAACAATTACCAGGATGTTGCCAGGACTGGAGGGTTTAAATCATAAGGATATGCTGGGATTTTTTTTCACCGGAGCGTAGGAGGTTGAGGGGTGACCTCATAGAGGTTTGTAAAATCATGAGGGGCGTAAGATAAGGTGAATAGCAAATGTCCTTTCCCCAGGGTAGGGGAGTGCGAAACTAGGGGGTATATTTTTAAACTGAGAGGGGAAGGATTTAAAAGGAACCTGATGGGGAACTTTTTCACACAGAGGGTGGTTCATGTGTGGAACGAGCTGCCAGAGGAAGCGGGTAGATGCAGGTACAGTTCCGACATGTCAAAGACATTTGGACTGGTTCGGCAACAGGAAAGGTTTATAGGGAGATGGGCCAAAGGCAGCCAAGTGGGACTAGTTTAGTTAGGAAAACCTGGCCAGCATGGATAAGTTGGGCCAAAGGATCTCTTTCTGTGCTGTATGCCTTGATGAGAAGGGAAGGAATTTGTGCCGTCAGAGGGTTGTGAGTCTTTGGAATTCCTTGCGAGAGGGAGGTGTGGGGGCAGAGTCCGTGTGGATATTAAAGCCTGGGACAGAGAGAGATTCTTGATCAGTTGGGGAATTGAGGGTTACAGGGAAGGGGCAGGAAATGGGAAATGAGGAATGTTGGATCAGCCATGATCCTATTGCATAGCAGAGCAGGCTCAAGGGGCTGAATGACCTACCATACTCCTATTTCTTACATTCCTACAGGTACAGCATGAGGTTAGATAGTGGCGAAGAGATTGCTGACGCAATAGGAGATAGAGGGGGTGAGTGGGTGGCCGTTTGAATGTGCTGGTGAGTTTCTGGGTGAGAGCTTGCAGCGTGGGTTGGTACCTGGGACTTCGATGTTGTGGCTATTACGGAGACATGGCTAGAACAGGGACAGGATTGGCTGTTGCAGGTTCCAGGATTTAAATGTTTTAGTAGGGTCAGAGGTGGGGACAAAAGAGGGGGAGGTGTGGCATTGCTTGTCAAAGATAGTATTACAGTGGTGGAAAGGACGATGGATGAGGACTTGCCATCTGAGGTAGTTTGGGCTGAGGTTAGGAATAGGAAAGGTGAGGTCACCCTGTTAGGAGTCTTTTACAGGCCTCCTAATAGTCCTAGAATCATTGAAGAAAGGATTGGGAAGGTGATTCAGGAGATGAGTGACAGTAATAGGGTGGTTGTTATGGGGGACTTTAACTTTCCTGATATTGATTGGGAAAGCTATAGCTCAAGTTCGTTAGATGGGTCAGTGTTTGTTCAATGTGTGCAGGAGAGTTTCCTGACACAATATGTAGACAGGCCAACAAGAGGTGAGGCCATACTGGATTTGGTTCTGGGTAACGAACCAGGCCAGGTGTTAGAATTAGAGGTAGGTGAGCACTTTGGGGATAGTGACCATAATTCGGTGATTTTTACACTCGTGATGGAGAGGGATAAGTGTGTACTACAGGGCAAGAGTTATAGCTGGGGTCAGGGAAATTATGATGCGGTGAGGCATGACTTAGGATGTGTGGCTTGGAAAAGTAGACTCCAAGACAAGAGTGTAAATGATATGTGGAGCTTGTTCAAGGAGCAACTATTGAGTGTCCTTAATAATTATGTACCTGTCAGGCAGGGAGGAAAGAGTCGTGCGAGGGAGCCGTGGTTTAATAAGGAATTGGAATCCCTTGTTAAATGGAAGAGGGCGGCCTATCTCAAGATGAGACGTGAAGGTTCAATTGGGGCGATTGAGAGTTATAGGGTAGCCAGGAAGGACCTGAAGAGAGAGCTAAGAGCAGCAAGGAGGGGACATGAAAGGTCCTTAGTCGGTAGGATTAGGGAAAACCCTAAGGCTTTCTATAGGTATGTTAGGAATAAAAGAATGACTAGGTTAGGAATAGGTCCAGTCAAGGATAGTAGTGGGAAGTTGCGTGTGGAGGCGGAAGAGATTGGGGAGACACTGAATGAATACTTTTCTTCAGTATTTACTCAGGAACAGGGCATTGTCGTCGATGTGAATACTGAGTCACAAATAAGTAGAATGGATGGCTTTGAGGTATGTAGAGAAGAGGTGTTGGAAATCCTGGAAAAGGTGAAAATAGATAAGTCCCCTGGGCCTGATGGCATTTATCCTAGGATTCTCTGGGAAGCAAGGGAGGAGATTGCAGAGCCATTGGCCTTGATTTTTATGTCCTCTTTGTCTACAGGAGTAGTGCCAGAAGACTGGAGGATAGCAAATGTGGTTCCCTTGTTCAAGAAGGGGAGTAGGGATAACCCTAGTAACTATAGGCCGGTGAGTCTCACTTCTGTTGTGGGCAAAGTCTTAGAGAGAATTGTAAGGGATAAGATTTATGCACATCTGGATAGGAATAATGTGATCAAGGATAGTCAGCATGGTTTTGTGAAGGGCAGGTCGTGCCTCACACACCTTATTGAATTCTTTGAAAAGGTGACGAAGGAGGTTGATGAGGGGAAAGCGGTAGATGTGGTATATATGGATTTTAGTAAGGCGTTTGATAAGGTTCCCCATGGTAGGCTACTGCAGAAAATACGGAGATATGGCATTGAGGGTGAGTTGGAGGTTTGGATTAGGAATTGGCTGGCTGGAAGAAGACAGAGGGTAGTAGTTGATGGCAAAGTTTCTTCATGGAGTGCCGTCACTAGCGGTGTTCCGCAAGGATCTGTTTTGGGACCATTGCTGTTTGTCATTTTTATAAATGACCTGGAAGAGGGGTTAGAAGGTTGGGTGAGCAAGTTTGCGGATGATACGAAAGTCGGAGGAGTTGTTGACAGTGAGGAAGGATGTGGCAGGTTACAGCAGGATATAGAGAAGCTGCAGAGCTGGGCAGAAAGGTGGCAAATGGAATTCAATGTAGCTAAGTGTGAGGTGATTCACTTTGGGAAGAATAACAAAAAGATGGGGTACTGGGCTAATGGTCGGATACTTGGTAGTGTGGATGAGCAGAGGGATCTTGGTGTCCATGTACACAGATCTCTGAAAGTTGCCACCCAGGTAAATAGTGCGGTGAGGAAGGCATATGGCGTACTGGCTTTTATTGGTAGAGGAATTGAGTTCCGGAGTCCTGAGGTCATGATGCAGTTGTATAAGACTCTGGTGCGGCCGCATCTGGAATATTGTGTGCAGTTTTGGTCGCCATACTATAGGAAGGATGTGGAGGCACTGGAACGGGTGCAGAGGAGGTTTACCAGGATGTTGCCTGGTATGGAAGGAAGATCGTATGAGGAAAGACTGAGACACTTGGGGCTGTTTTCACTAGAGAAAAGAAGGTTTAGGGGTGAATTGATAGAGGTGTACAAGATGATTAGGGGATTAGATAGGGTTGACAGTGTGAACCTTTTCCCGCGTATGGAGTCGGGTATTACAAGGGGGCATAGCTTTAAATTAAGGGGGGGTAGATATAGGACTGAAGTTAGGGGTAGGTTCTTCACTCAGCGAGTCGTAAGTTCATGGAATGCCCTGCCAGTAGCAGTGGTGGACTCTCCCTCTTATGGGCATTTAAGCGGGCATTAGATAGGTATATGGAGGATAGTGGGTTAGTATAGGTTAGGTGGGCTTGGATCGGCGCAACATCGAGGGCCAAAAGGCCTGTACTGCGCTGTATTCTTCTATTCTATAAAGCTGTCTCAGTCTCGAAGCTGGTGTCGGCTGTGTGCACACTGTTGCGTTGTGGTTTGGTGGCACCGGGTCCACAATGCCAGGTTTACGCTAAGAGTGTGGCCTTTTGCAGGTTTCTCTGAGGCCAGGCTGCAGCTGGGTCTCAGTAGAAGGAGGTGCCGCCTGATCCCTCCACTCTAACACTGTGCACTTCCAACACCCACCAAGCCCACCTGGCTCGTCCTGACTCCAGTTTACTGCACTGCTGGATGGGATAGCTGAACCACATGCCCCGCAATGTGGACGGTGACTTTAACTATCGCCTAGCTCTATCGCAATCTGCCATCTCTTGATTTCTCCCTGGGGCTGATAAAGAGCCAATCACTTGCAACATTACGTCCTTGGGTGAGTTCCCAGTGTCGGTGCTGGAAAAAATGTGGGAATGTTCTCATGGTGAACACTGAATGCCGGCTCCTCCCCACCCACCCCCCCCCCCGCAGCCCCGGGGGGGAGCAGTGTGTGTGGGAGGTGGGCACTCACTGGTGAGTGCTGGCCTCAATGTGACCATCAGTATCGAGGTGCACTGTCAGTGCAGCTCCCCAGCAACAAAACTTACAATCAAATCAAAGAACTAATTGTCGAGGAAAAGTTGAAGAGGATGGTCTCGGGAGCATGGAGCTGGGGCCAATCCCCAGCACAACATCTGTAGTAAATTGAAGCAGAGCCCCGTGTGTAATGCCTTCAGTATGTGATATTTAATACCGTTCTATTTTAGTCATGTTTCAGTCTCCTGGCTGCTCTCCAACACCAGTCTACATTTACAGCTGGCAATAGCCAACGTGAGGTCACCATCTTGTGTAGGGATTGGAGAATTCGACCTCGCGAATCTCAATAAAGCTTCCCATGTGACTCTTAAATTTCTCTGACAGTCCACAGAGTGAGACAGCCCTGTTTACAGGAGTAGGACTCTCTCAGTGCCCTGTCTAACAACAGGAGCCTGTTAACTTCCAGGGCATGGTTCATGCCCCTCTGTGTAACACAGAGCCCTGTTAATGCCCCTCTGTGTAACACAGAGCCCTGTTAATGCCCCCTGTGTAACACAGAGCCGGTTAATGCCCCCTGTGTAACACAGAGCCCTGTTAATACCCCTCTGTGTAATACAGAGCCCTGTTAATGCCCCTCTGTGTAGTACAGAGCCCTGTTAATGCCCCTCTGTGTAACACAGAGCCTGTTAATGCCCCTCTGTGTAGTACAGAGCCCTGTTAATGCCCCTCTGTGTAACACAGAGCCTGTTAATGCCCCTCTGTGTAGTACAGAGCCCTGTTAATGCCCCTCTGTGTAACACAGAGCCTGTTAATGCCCCTCTGTGTAGTACAGAGCCCTGTTAATGCCCCTCTGTGTAGTACAGAGCCCTGTTAATGCCCCTCTGTGTAGTACAGAGCCCTGTTAATGCCCCTCTGTGTAACACAGAGCCTGTTAATGCCCCTCTGTGTAGTACAGAGCCCTGTTAATGCCCCTCTGTGTAGTACAGAGCCCTGTTAATGCCCCTCTGTGTAGTACAGAGCCCTGTTAATGCCCCTCTGTGTAACACAGAGCCTGTTAATGCCCCTCTGTGTAGTACAGAGCCCTGTTAATGCCCCTCTGTGTAACACAGAGCCCTGTTAATGCCCCTCTGTGTAGTACAGAGCCCTGTTAATGCCCCTCTGTGTAACACAGAGGCCTGTTAATGCCCCCTGTGTAACACAGAGCCCTGTTAATACCCCCCTGTGTAACACAGAGCCCTGTTCATGCCACCCTATGTAACACAGAGCCCTGTTAATGCCCCTTTGTGTAACACAGAGGCCTGTTAATGCCCCCTGTGTAACACAGAGCCCTGTTAATGCCCCCCTGTGTAACACAGAGCCCTGTTAATGCCCCTCTGTGTAACACAGAGCCCTGTTAATACCCCCCTGTGTAACACAGAGCCCTGTTAATGCCCCTCTGTGTAATACAGAGTCCTGTTAATGACCCCTGTGTAACACAGAGCCCTGTTAATGCCCCTCTGTGTAACATAGAGGACTGTTAATGCCCCCTGTGTAACATGGAGTCCTGTTAAAGCCCTTGTGTAACACAGAGCCCTGTTAATACCCCTTTGTGTAACACAGAGCCCTGTTAATACCCCCCTGTGTAACACAGAGCCCTGTTAATACCTCCCTGTGTAACACAGAGCCCTGTTAATACCCCCCTGTGTAACACAGAGCCCTGTTAATGCCCCTCTGTGTAATACAGAGCCCTGTTAATGCCCCTCTGTGTAACACAGAGCCCTGTTAATGCCCCCTGTGTAACACAGAGCCCTGTTAATGCCCCCTGTGTAACACAGAGCCCTGTTAATGCCCCTCTGTGTAACACAGAGCCCTGTTAATGCCCCTCTGTGTAACACAGAGCCCTGTTAATGCCCCTCTGTGTAACACAGAGCCCTGTTAGTGCCCCCTGTGTAACACAGAGCCCTGTTAATGCCCCCTGTGTAACACAGAGCCCTGTTAATGCCCCCCTGTGTAACACAGAGCCCTGTTAATGCCCCTCTGTGTAACACAGAGCCCTGTTAATGCCCCCTGTGTAACACAGAGCCCTGTTAATGCCCCTCTGTGTAACACAGAGCCCTGTTAATGCCCCTCTGTGTAACACAGAGCCCTGTTAATGCCCCTCTGTGTAACACAGAGCCCTGTTAGTGCCCCCTGTGTAACACAGAGCCCTGTTAATGCCCCCTGTGTAACACAGAGCCCTGTTAATGCCCCTCTGTGTAACACAGAGCCCTGTTAATACCCCCCTGTGTAACACAGAGCCCTGTTAGTGCCCCCTGTGTAACACAGAGCCCTGTTAATGCCCCTCTGTGTAACACAGAGCCCTGTTAATGCCCCCTGTGTAACACAGAGCCCTGTTAATGCCCCCTGTGTAACACAGAGCCCTGTTAATGCCCCCTGTGTAACACAGAGCCCTGTTAATGCCCCCTGTGTAACACAGAGCCCTGTTAATGCCCCTCTGTGTAACACAGAGCCCTGTTAGTGCCCCCTGTGTAACACAGAGCCCTGTTAATGCCCCTCTGTGTAACACAGAGCCCTGTTAATGCCCCCTGTGTAACACAGAGCCCTGTTAATGCCCCCTGTGTAACACAGAGCCCTGTTAATGCCCCCCTGTGTAACACAGAGCCCTGTTAATGCCCCCTGTGTAACACAGAGCCCTGTTAATGCCCCTCTGTGTAACACAGAGCCCTGTTAATGCCCCTCTGTGTAACACAGAGCCCTGTTAATACCCCCCTGTGTAACACAGAGCCCTGTTAATACCCCCCTGTGTAACACAGAGCCCTGTTAATGCCCCCTGTGTAACACAGAGCCCTGTTAATGCCCCTCTGTGTAACACAGAGCCCTGTTAATGCCCCTCTGTGTAACACAGAGCCCTGTTAATACCCCCCTGTGTAACACAGAGCCCTGTTAATACCCCCCTGTGTAACACAGAGCCCTGTTAGTGCCCCCTGTGTAACACAGAGCCCTGTTAATGCTCCTCTGTGTAACACAGAGCCCTGTTAATGCCCCTCTGTGTAACACAGAGCCCTGTTAATGCCCCTCTGTGTAACACAGAGCCCTGTTAATACCCCCCTGTGTAACACAGAGCCCTGTTAATGCCCCTCTGTGTAACACAGAGCCCTGTTAATGCCCCTCTGTGTAACACAGAGCCCTGTTAATGCCCCTCTGTGTAATACAGAGCCCTGTTAATGCCCCTCTGTGTAACACAGAGCCCTGTTAATGACCCCTGTGTAACACAGAGCCCTGTTAATGCCCCTCTGCGTAACACAGAGCCCTGTTAATGCCCCTCTGTGTAATACAGAGCCCTGTTAATGCCCATCTGCGTAACACAGAGCCCTGTTAATACCCCTCTGTGTAACACAGAGCCCTGTTAATGCCCCTCTGCGTAACACAGAGCCCTGTTAATGCCCCTCTGTGTAACACAGAGCCCTGTTAATACCCCTCTGTGTAACACAGAGCCCTGTTAATGCCCCTCTGTGTAACACAGAGCCCTGGTAATGCTCCCTGTGTAACACTGAGCCCTGTTAATACCCCTCTGTGTAACACAGAGCCCTGTTAATGCCCCACTGTGTAACACAGAGCCCTGTTAATGCCCCTCTGTGTAACACAGAGCCCTGTTAATACCCCTCTGTGTAACACAGAGCCCTGTTAATACCCCTCTGTGTAACACAGAGCCCTGTTAATACCCCTCTGTGTAACACAGAGCCCTGTTAATGCCCCTCTGTGTAACACAGAGCCCTGTTAATACCCCTCTGTGTAACACAGAGCCCTGTTAATACCCCTCTGTGTAACACAGAGCCCTGTTAATGCCCCTCTGTGTAACACAGAGCCCTGTTAATACCCCTCTGTGTAACACAGAGCCCTGTTAATACCCCTCTGTGTAACACAGAGCCCTGTTAATGCCCCTCTGTGTAACACAGAGCCCTGTTAATACCCCTCTGTGTAACACAGAGCCCTGTTAATACCCCTCTGTGTAACACAGAGCCCTGTTAATACCCCTCTGTGTAACACAGAGCCCTGTTAATACCCCTCTGTGTAACACAGAGCCCTGTTAATACCCCTCTGTGTAACACAGAGCCCTGTTAATACCCCTCTGTGTAACACAGAGCCCTGTTAATACCCCTCTGTGTAACACAGAGCCCTGTTAATACCCCTCTGTGTAACACAGAGCCCTGTTAATACCCCTCTGTGTAACACAGAGCCCTGTTAATACCCCTCTGCGTAACAGAGAGCCCTGTTAATACCCCTCTGTGTAACACAGGGCCCTGTTAATAACCCTCTGCGTAACAGAGAGCCCTGTTAATACCCCTCTGCGTAACACAGGGCCCTGTTAATAACCCTCTGTGTAACACAGAGCCCTGTTAATAACCCTCTGTGTAACACAGAGCCCTGTTAATGCCCCTCTGTGTAACACAGAGCCCTGTTAATACCCCTCTGCGTAACAGAGAGCCCTGTTAATACCCCTCTGTGTAACACAGGGCCCTGTTAATAACCCCCTGTGTAACACAGAGCCCTGTTAATGCCCCTCTGTGTAATACAGAGCCCTGTTAATACCCCTCTGTGTAACACAGAGCCCTGTTAATAACCCTCTGTGTAACACAGAGCCCTGTTAATGCCCCTCTGCGTAACAGAGAGCCCTGTTAATGCCCCTCTGTGTAACACAGGGCCCTGTTAATAACCCTCTGTGTAACACAGAGCCCTGTTAATAACCCTCTGTGTAACACAGAGCCCTGTTAGTGCCCCCTGTGTAACACAGAGCCCTGTTAATGCCCCTCTATGTAACACAGAGCCCGATTAATGCCCCCTGTGTAACACAGAGCCCTGTTAATGCCCCTCTGTGTAACAGAGAGCCCTGTTAATGCCCCCTGTGTAACACAGAGCCCTGTTAATGCCCCTCTGTGTAATACAGAGCAGTGTTAATGCCCCCCCCCCTGTATAACACAGGGGCCTGTTAATGCCCCCTCTGTGGAATACAGAGCCCTGTTTATGCCCCTATGTGGAACACAGAGCCCTGTTAATGCCCCCAACTAACACAGAGCCCTGTTAATGCCCCTCTGTGTAACACAGAGCCCTGTTAATGCCCCCAACTAACACAGAGCCCTGTTAATGCCCCCCTGTGTAATACAGAGCAGTGTTAATGCCCCCCCTGTATAACACAGGGGCCTGTTAATGCCCCCTGTGTAACATAGAGCCCTGTTAATGCCCCCTGTGTAACACAGAGCCCTGTTAATGCCCCCAACTAACACAGAGACCTGTTAATGCCCCCTCTGTGGAATACAGAGCTCTGTTAATGCCCCTCTATGTTACACAGAACCCAGTTAATGCCCCCTGTGTAATGCAGAGCCCTGTAAATGCCCCTCTATGTAACACAGAGCCCTGTTAATGCCCCCTGTGTAACACAGAGCCCTGTTAATGCCCCTTTGTGTAACACAGAGCCCTGTTAATGCCCCCGTGTAACACAGAGCCCTGTTAATGCCCCTTTGTGTAACACAGAGCCCTGTTAATGCCCCCCTGTGTAATACAGAACCCTGTTAATACCCCCATGTGTAACACAGAGCCCTGTTAATGCCCCCCTGTGTAACACAGAGCCCTGTTAATGCCCCTTTGTGTAACACAGAGCCCTGTTAATGCCCCCTGTGTAACATAGAGCCCTGTTAATGCCCCCAACTAACACAGAGCCCTGTTAATGCCCCCTGTGTAACATAGAGCCCTGTTAATGCCCCCAACTAACACAGAGACCTGTTAATGCCCCCTCTGTGGAATACAGAGCTCTGTTAATGCCCCTCTATGTTACACAGAACCCAGTTAATGCCCCCTGTGTAATGCAGAGCCCTGTTAATGCCCCTCTATGTAACACAGAGCCCTGTTAATGCCCCCTGTGTAATACAGAATGCTGTTAATACCCCTCTGCGTAACACAGAGCCCTGTTAATGCCCCCTGTGTAATACAGAGCCCTGGTAATGCCCCCTGTGTATCACAGAGCCCTGGTAATGCCCCCTGTGTATCACAGAGCCCTGTTAATACCCCCCTGTGTAACACAGAGCCCTGTTAATACCCCCCTGTGTAATACAGAGCCATGTTAATGACTCACTGTGTAACACAGAGCCCTGTTAATACCCCCCTGTGTAACACAGAGCCCTGTTAATACCCCCCTGTGTAATACAGAGCCATGTTAATGACTCACTGTGTAACACAGAGCCCTGTTAATGCCCCTCTGTGTAACACAGAGCCCTGTTAATACCCCTCTGCGTAACACAGAGCCCTGTTAATGCCCCTCTGTGTAACACAGAGCCCTGTTAATACCCCTCTGCGTAACACAGAGCCCTGTTAATGCCCCTCTGTGTAACACAGAGCCCTGTTAATACCCCCCTGTGTAATACAGAGCCATGTTAATGACTCACTGTGTAACACAGAGCCCTGTTAATGCCCCTCTGTGTAACACAGAGCCCTGTTAATACCCCTCTGCGTAACACAGAGCCCTGTTAATGCCCCTCTGTGTAACACAGAGCCCTGTTAATACCCCCCTGTGTAATACAGAGCCATGTTAATGCCCCTCTGCGTAACACAGAGCCCTGTTAATACCCCTCTGCGTAACACAGAGCCCTGTTAATACCCCTCTGCGTAACACAGAGCCCTGTTAATACCCCTCTGCGTAACACAGAGCCCTGTTAATACCCCTCTGTGTAATACAGAGCCCTGGTAATGCCCCTCTGTGTAACACAGAGCCCTGTTAATGCCCCCTGTGTAACACAGAGCCCTGTTAATGCCCCCCTGTGTAACACAGAGCCCTGTTAATGCCCCTCTGTGTAACACAGAGTCCTGTTAATGCCCCCTGTGTAACACAGAGCCCTGTTAATGCCCCTCTGTGTAACACAGAGCCCTGTTAATGCCCCTCTATGTAACACAGAGCCCTGTTAATGTCCCCTGTGTAACACAGATCTCTGTTAATGCCCCTCTGTCTAACACAGAGCCCTGTTAATGCCTCTCTGTGTAACACAGAGCCCTGTTAATGCCCCTCTGTGTAACACAGAACCCTGGTAATGCTCCCTGTGTAACACAGAGCCCTGTTAATGCCCCTCTGGTGTTGGAGAGACTGTTAGGTCTGAAGGTTGATAAGTCTCCGGGGCCCGATGGTCTGCATCCCAGGGTACTGAAGGAGGTGGCTCGAGAAATCGTGGATGCGTTGGTGATTATTTTCCAGAGTTCGATAGATTCGGGGTCAGTTCCTGCGGATTGGAGGGTGGATAATGTTATACCACTTTTTAAGAAAGGTGGGCGAGAGAAAGCAGGAAATTATAGACCAGTTAGTCTGACCTCAGTGGTGGGAAGGATGCTGGAGTCTATTATAAAGGATGAAATTACTGCGCATCTGGATAGTAGTAACAGGATAGGACAGAGTCAGCATGGATTTATGAAGGGGAAATCATGCTTGACTAATCTTCTGGAAAATTTTTTGAGGATGTAACTCTGAAGATGGACGAGGGAGATCCAGTAGATGGAGTGTACCTGGACTTTCAGAAAGCTTTTGATAAAGTCCCACACAGGAGGTTTGTGAGCAAAATTAGGGCGCATGGTATTGGGGGCAAAGTACTAGATTGGATTGAAAGTTGGTTGGCTGATAGGAAACAAAGAGTAGTGATAAACGGCTCCATTTTGGAATGGCAGGCAGTGACCAGTGGGGTACCGCAGGGATCCGTGCTGGGACCATAGCTTTTTACAATATATGTTAATGATATAGAAGATGGTATCAGCAATAACATTAGCAAATTTGCTGATGATACAAAGCTGGGTGGCAGGGTGAAAAGTGATGAGGATGTTAGGAGATTACAGGGTGACCTGGACAAGTTAGGTGAGTGGGCAGATGCATGGCAGATGCAGTTTAATGTGGATAAATGTATGGTTATCCACTTTGGTGGCAAGAACAGGAAGGCAGTTTACTACCTCAATGGAATCAATTTAGGTAAAGGGGCAGTACAAAGAAATCTGGGTGTTCTTGTACACCAGTCAATGAAGGCAAGCATGCAGGTACAGCAGGTAGTGAAGAAGGCTAATAGCATGCTGGCCTTCATAACAAGAGGAATTGAGTATAGAAGCAAAGAGGTGCTTCTGCAGATGTACAGGGCCCTGGTGAGACCACATCTGGAGTACTGTGTGCAGTTCTGGTCTCCAAATTTGAGTAAAGACATTCTGGCTATTGAGGGAGTGCAGTGTAGGTTCACGAGGTCAATTCCTGAAATGGCGGGATTACCTTACACTGAAAGACTGAAGCGACTGGGCTTGTATACCCTTGAGTTTAGAAGACTGAGAGGGGATCTGATTGAGACGTATAAGATTATGAAAGGATTGGACACTCTGGAGGCAGGAAACATGTTTCCGCTGATGGGTGAGTGCCGAACCAGAGGACACAGCTTAAAGATACGGGGTAGACCATTTAGGACAGAGCTCAGGAGAAACTTCTTCACCCAGAGAGTGGAGGCTGTGTGGAATGCTCTGCCCCAGAGGGCAGTGGAGGCCCAGTCTCTGGATTCATTTAAGAAAGAGTTGGATAGAGCTCTCAAGGATTGTGGAATCAAGGGTTGTGGAGATAAGGCAGGAACAGGATACTGATTAAGGATGATCAGCCATGATCATATTGAATGGTGGTGCAGGCTCGAAGGGCAGAATGGCCTACTCCTGCACCGATTTTGTCTGTGTGTAACATAGTAATGCCCCCTGTGTAACATAGAGGCCTGTTAATACCCCTCTGTGTAACACAGAGCCCTGTTAATGCCCCCGTGTAATACAGAACCGTGTTAATACCCCTCTGTGTAACACAGAGCCCTGTTAATGCTCCTCTGTGTACCACAGAGCCCTGTTAATGTCCCTCTGTGTAACACAGAGCCCTGTTAATGCCCCTCTGTGTAACACAGAGCCCTGTTAATGCCACCTGTGTACCACAGAGCCCTGTTAATGCTCCTCTGTGTACCACAGAGCCCTGTTAATGCCCCTCTGTGTACCACAGAGCCCTGTTAATGCTCCTCTGTGTACCACAGAGCCCTGTTAATGCCACCTGTATAACAGAGAGCCCTGTTAATGCCCCTCTGTGTACCACAGAGCCCTGTTAATGCCACCTGTATAACAGAGAGCCCTGTTAATGCCCCTCTGTGTACCACAGAGCCCTGTTAATGCCCCTCTGTGTACCACAGAGCCCTGTTAATGCCACCTGTATAACAGAGAGCCCTGTTAATGCCCCTCTGTGTAACGCAGAGCCCTATTAATGCCTCCTCGGTGTAACACTGAGCCCTGTTTATGCCCCCTCTGTGTAACACAGAGCCCTGTTAATGCCCCTCTGTGTAATGCAGAGCCCTGTTAATGCCCCTCTGTGTAACACAGAGCCCTGTTAATGCCCCTCTGTGTAATGCAGAGCCCTGTTAATGCCCCTCTGTGTAACACAGAGCCCTGTTAATGCCCCCCTGTGTAACACAGAGCCCTGTTAATGCCCCTCTGTGTAATACAGAGCCCTGTTAATGCCCCCCTGTGTAACACAGAGCCCTGTTAATGCCCCTCTGTGTAATACAGAGCCCTGTTAATGCCCCCCTGTGTAACACAGAGCCCTGTTAATGCCCCTCTGTGTAATACAGAGCCCTGTTAATGCCCCCCTGTGTAACACAGAGCCCTGTTAATGCCCCTCTGTGTAATACAGAGCCCTGTTTATGCCCCCTCTGTGTAACACAGAGCCCTTTTAATGCCTCCTGTGTAATACAGAGCCCTGTTAATGCCCCTCTGTGTAACACAGAGCCCTGTTAATGCCCCTCTGTGTAATGCAGAGCCCTGTTAATGCCCCCCTGTGTAACACAGAGCCCTGTTAATGCCCCTCTGTGTAACACAGAGCCCTGTTAATGCCCCTCTGTGTAACACAGAGCCCTGTTAATGCCCCTCTGTGTAACACAGAGCCCTGTTAATGCCCCTCTGTGTAACACAGAGCCCTGTTAATGCCCCTCTGTGTAATGCAGAGCCCTGTTAATGCCCCTCTGTGTAACACAGAGCCCTGTTAATGCCCCCCTGTGTAACACAGAGCCCTGTTAATGCCCCTCTGTGTAATACAGAGCCCTGTTAATGCCCCCCTGTGTAACACAGAGCCCTGTTAATGCCCCTCTGTGTAATACAGAGCCCTGTTTATGCCCCCTCTGTGTAACACAGAGCCCTGTTAATGCCCCTCTGTGTAACACAGAGCCCTGTTAATGCCCCTCTGTGTAACACAGAGCCCTGTTAATGCCCCCTGTGTAATACACAGCCCTGTTAATGCCCCTTTGTGTAATATAGAGCCCTGTTAATGCCCCCCTGTGTCGCAGAGCCCTGTTAATGCCCCCTCTGTCTAACACAGAGCCCTGTTAATGCCCCTTTGTGTAATACATAGCCCTGTTAATGCCCCTCTGTGTAACACAGAGCCTGTTAATGCCCCCTGTGTAATACACAGCCCTGTTAATGCCCCTCTGTGTAATATAGAGCCCTGTTAATGCCCCCCTGTGTCGCAGAGCCCTGTTAATGCCCCCTCTGTCTAACACAGAGCCCTGTTAATGCCCCTTTGTGTAATACATAGCCCTGTTAATGCCCCCTCTGTGTAATACATAGCCCTGTTAATGCCCCTCTGTGTAATGCAGAGCCCAGTTAATGCCCCTCTGTCTAACGCAGAGCCCTGTTAATGCCCCCCGTGTAACACAGAGCCCTGTTAATGCCCCCCTGTGTAACACAGAGCCCTGTTAATGCCCCTTTGTGTAACACAGAGCCCTGTTAATGCCCCCCTGTGTAACACAGAGCCCTGTTAATGCCCCCCTGTGTAACACAGAGCCCTGTTAATGCCCCTTTGTGTAATACATAGCCCTGTTAATGCCCCCTCTGTGTAATACATAGCCCTGTTAATGCCCCCCTGTGTAACACAGAGCCCTGTTAATGCCCCTCTGTCTAACGCAGAGCCCTGTTAATGCCCCTCTGTGTAATACATAGCCCTGTTAATGCCCCTCTGTGTAATGCAGAGCCCAGTTAATGCCCCTCTGTCTAACGCAGAGCCCTGTTAATGCCCCTCTGTGTAACACATAGCCCTGTTAATGCCCCCTCTGTGTAATACTGAGCCCTGCTAATGCCCCTCTCTCTAATGCAGAGCCCAGTTAATGCCCCTCTGTGTAATACTTTGCCCTTTAATGCCCCTCTGTGTGACCGCATTGCGTTTTTAAATACACTGACACATAATCGTGCTGCAGTTTAAAAATGGGCTGTTTATTTTTATTCCAGTGATCAGTTTTCATTTCAGCGTCTGTCCGTCTGTGACAGTCCCCCCAGTACCTGCCAGTGCTGGGGAGAGCTGGACCGCGTGTCTGGGCAGTGAGATGGTGCCTGAGGGTGGTGCTGGGAGGTGGGGAAGGCTGTCAGTGTGGAAGTGAAGCAGGCCATGCTGATAATCGCCACCAGGACACCAGCCAGCAACAACTCTATACTCTTCATTCCTCTCTGAGGGTCCAGGTTCAGGGCCATGAACCCTCGGTCTATCACCCCACACACAGGCTCAGTGTGAAGAGGCAGATTTCTGGCACCTTCCACTTCTTATTATCTCAGATTTGCAGAAGCTGCAGAATTTTATTTTCAGCTCTTTTTTGTTGCAAAATGAAACCATCACCATCTGATTACTATCACCCCTTCCTAACCCAAGGACCACTGGGCAGTGATCAGGGGCAGGAACCCTGGCTGATTTCCCCTCCCTCCCTCCCTCTCTCTAACCCAGGGATCACTGGGCAATGATGAGGAGCAGGAACCCTGGCTGATTTCCCCTCCCTCCCTCTCTCTCTCTAATCCAGGGATCACTGGGCAGTGATCAGGGGCAGGAACCCTGGCTGATTTCCCCTCCCTCCCTCTCTCTCTCTAATCCAGGGATCACTGGGCAGTGATCAGGGGCAGGAACCCTGGCTGATTTCCCCTCCCTCCCTCTCTCTCTCTAACCCAGGGATCACTGGGCAGTGATCAGGGGCAGGAACCCTGGCTGATTTCCCCTCCCTCCCTCTCTCTCTCTAACCCAGGGGTCACTGGGCAGTGATCAGGAGCAGGAACCCCGGCTGATTTCCCCTCCCTCTCTCTCTCTAACCCAGGGGTCACTGGGCAGTGATCAGGGGCAGGAACCCTGGCTGATCTCCCCTCCCTCCCTCCCTCTCTCTCTCTAACCCAGGGGTCACTGGGCAGTGATCGGGGCAGATAGAAAGGTGTCTGAATACACAATATACTGATGCAAATTGAGCATTTATCCCTCGAGGTCTCCCGCCATTCAGTAAGATAGAATCTAATTCACTGCGTTGGGAATTCCACATTCACTCCACCCTTGATAACCTTTGATTCCCTACCTCACAAGAATCGACCCAACACTGTCTTACAACACTCCAGCAATAGCACTGAAGACGTGTGCTCCAGAACTTGCCTCTCCCTGAGCCAAGCTGTTCCAGTCCAGTTACAACACTGGCATCTCCCCGACAATGTGGAAAATTGCCCAGGTATGTCCTGGACAGAAAAAGCAGGACAGACCCAACCCGGCCAATTCCCGCCCCATCAGTCTCCTCTCGATCCTCAGGAAAGTGATGGAAGGGGTCAGTAACAGAGCTACCAAGCAGCACCTGCTCAGCAATAACCTGCTCAGTGACGCCCAGTTTGGGTTCCCCCAGGGTCACTCAGCTCCTGACCCCATTACAGCCTTGGGTCAAACATGGACAAAAGAGCTGAATTCCAGAGGGGAGGGGAGAGGGACAGCCCTTGACATCGAGGCTGCATTCGACCGAGTGTGGCATCACGGAGCCCTGGCAAAACTGGGATCAGTGGGTATCAGGGGGCAAACTCTCTGCTGGTTAGAGTCATACCTGGCACAGAGGAAGATGGTTGTGGTTGTTGGAGGGTCAGTCATCTCAGCTCCAGGACATCTCTGCAGGAGTCCCTCAGGGGAGTGTCCTAGACCCAACCATCTTCAGCTGCTTCATCAATGACCTTCCCTCCATCAGAAGGTCAGAAGTGGGGATGGTCCCCGATGATTACACAATGTTCAGCACCATTCACCACTCCTCAGGTACTGGAGCAGTCCATGTTCAAATGGAACAAGATCTGGACAATATCCAGGCTTGGGCTGACAAGGGGCAAGGAACATTCACACCACACAGAGGTCAGGCTGTGACCATCAACAATAAGAGACAATCTAACCATCGCTCCTTGACACTCAATGGTGTTACCATCACTGAATCCCCCACTATCAACAATTTGGGGGTGACCATTGACTAGAAACTCAACTGGACTCACCACATAAACACAGTGGCTACAGGAGCAGGTCAGAGGCTGGGAATACTGCGGTGAGTAACTCCCCTCCTGACTCCCCCAACGTCTGTCCACCATCTACAAGGCACAAGTCAGGAGGGTGATGGAACACTCCTCACCTGCCCCAACACTCAAGAAGCTTGGCACCACACCCACAAACACCCACTCCCTCCCCCACCCACACTCAGTAGCAGCAGTGTGTACCATCTACAAGATGCACTGCAGAAACTCACCAAAGATCCTCAGGCAGCACCTTCCAAACCCATGACCACTTCCATCTAGAAGGACAAGGGCAGCAGATACATTGCATTAAGAGCCTACTAATTGACTGCCCAGCCCCAAAAGCACAAGAACCCTTAATAGAGGAATAGGAACCCTGAGATTGACTAATGCAGCTCACATCAATAATCACAGTTTTTAAAACATTCATGCTGAGGTGTGGGCATCGCTGGCTGGGCCCAGTATTTATTCCCTGTCCCTAGTTGCCCCTTGAGAAGGTGGGGGTGAGCTGCCTTCTTGAACCGCTGCAGTCCATGTGCTGTGGGTAGACCCACAATGCCCTTAGGGAGGGAATTCCAGGATTCTGACCCAGTGACACTGAAGGAACGGTGATATATTTCCGGGTCAGGATGGTGAGGGGCTGGGAGGGGAACTTGCAGGGGGTGGTGTTCCCATGTATCTGCTGCCCTTTCGTTTTCACAACTGGAATATTTACCAGAATGAAGCCCACTTAGGAGTTTGGAAAATTTTAACTGGGCTACATGTAGAAGTTTAAAGATATTATGTAGTCAGTGTGATGACAATGTAAACCATAAAGAAAGAGTAGAAATACTAAACCTATTAGTAACTCTCTGCATTTCACCAAATATAATCAAATTCATCTTGACTTGCATTGAGCGTAATCTCCCTTCATCATACACTTAATGGTAAGGTCCTAGGGAGTGTTGCTGAACAAAGAGACCTTGGAGTGCAGGTTCATAGCTCCTTGAAAGTGGAGTCGCAGGTAGATAGGATAGTGAAGAAGGTGTTTGGTATGCTTTCCTTTATTGGTCAGCGTATTGAGTACAGGAGTTGGGAGGTCACGTTGCGGCTGTACAGGACATTGGTTAGGCCACTGTTGGAATATTGCGTGCAATTCTGGTCTCCTTCCTATCGGAAAGATGTTGTGAAACTTGAAAGGGTTCAGAAAAGATTTACAAGGACGTTGCCAGGGTTGGAGGATCTGAGCTACAGGGAGAGGCTGAACAGGCTGGGGCTGGTTTCCCTGGAGCGTCGGAGGCTGAGGGGTGACTTTATAGAGGTTTACAAAATTATGAGGGGCATGGATAGGATAAATAGACAAAGTCTTTTCCCTGGGGTGGGGGAGTCCAGAACTAGAGGGCATAGGTTTAGGGTGAGAGGGGAAAGATATAAAAGAGACCTAAGGGGCAACTTTTTCACGCAGAGGGTGGTACGTGTATGGAATGAGCTGCCAGAGAAAGTGGTGGAGGCTGATACAATTACAACATTTAAAAGGCATCTGGATAGGTGTATGAATAGGAAGGGTTTGGAGGGATATCATCCAAGTGCTGGCAAATGGGACTAGGTTAGGTTAGGATGTCGGATCAGCATGGACGATTTAGACTGCAGGGTCTGTTTTCGTGCCGTACGGCTCTGTGACTCTGTAATTTTCTTTATTTGTCCCTGGGAGTGGGTCTCACTACTGGGGCAGCGTTTACTGCCCATCTCTAATTGCCCATTGCTGTGGGCCTGGAGTCACATGTAGGACAGACCCGATAAAGGATGACAGATTTTCTTCCCTAAAGGACATGTATGAACCAGGTGGGTTTTTACAGTAGATAAAAATTCTACCTGCTGGAGAAACCCAGCATGTGTAATGGTATCTGTGGAGGGAGACACAGAGTTAATGTTTCAAATCAGATGTGATTATTCTTTGTTACTGTGCAGTTTTAGCCTAGGTTTATGGATTATTAGTCCAGTTACAACCCCACTGCGCCATCACCTCCCACGAGTTCCAAGATGAATGGATAAAACCGATTGGAGATTTGGCAGAGAGTATAAATGGGTGTCTGACCAGGTCCTCAGCTTCACAGTGAACAATGGGGGTCAGGTTTCAGCAGGTCACTGCCTTCTGGAGTAACATGACATAATCGCTGATACTCCTGGCTATTGTGATAAAATCTTATTAATATCAGTTCCCAGAACAGAAACCTAAGAGCTTGGTCACATGGTGCTGAAGAATTCAATGAACCTTTCTCCCAGCTCCTGGTCTCTGCATAAAATCATAGAATCCCTACTGCATGAAAAAACAGGCCATTTGGCCAATCGACCCCATACTGACCCCCCGATGTGATTAGATTCCCTACAGTGTGGAAACAGGCCCTTCGGCCCAACCAGTCCACACCGACCCTCCGAAGAGTAACCCACCCAGACACGGGGAGAATGTGCAAACTCCCCACAGACAGTCGCCCGAGGCTGGAATTGAACCTGGGACCCTGATGCTGTGAGGCAGCAGTGCTAAACACTGAGCCACCGTGTGTAGACACAATGGCAGGTTCCTGTGGGGCTGGACTCGAGCTAAGCTGCTTGGATGTTCTGGAGCACATTGCCCTCAGCATTCCATGCTGTAGGAGGACTCAGGGAGATGGAGGCCGTGGGCCTCTGACCATTAGGTCACATGCTTGGCTGTGGTGATGACATCATGAACATGTCCCTTCAGGCTGTACTGTGTATCTGGGAGAGACAAAACACAACAGCTTCCTTTTTTCCAAAGAAGGGGAAACCCAAACAGGAAAACATCATTGTACTGAAAACAGCAAATCTGGAGATAACTCTTCATCTAGACATAAAACGTTAGCTTGCTCTCTCTCCCTGGCTGCTGCCTGACCCACTGTGATCTCCAGTATTTGTTGTTTTCAGTACAGATACCAGCATCTGCAGTCATTTACTCCTATACGTCATTGTTCGTGGGCACCTATTGGCAATATAGGGACTATACAAAATGCAGAAACAGAGTTTACAATGTGGATAATTCAGATGTCAGTATAATGTTTTGGAGATCTAACAGCTTGTCCTGATCTGGTGATTGTTTACCCCCTGGGGAGCTGTGCGTTAACCTCGGTTCCTCTCAGTTGTCTTGTTGCAAGTTGTCCCTTAGTAACACGTCTCACTCATCACTGACAGAATGTTCTTCCTCACTCACTCTCTTCAGGACCAATGTGTTGTACTTTGGTCTCAGCTGTTTCTGTTCCTTCTCAATGTAACAGAGTGATTGATAATAATTTTGTACAAGCTGAGCTGGCTTCTATTTGAAGAGTTTTCGCTGGTATCCAGGTGTTTGTGACTGGGTCCCCGACTGTCCTCTCTGTCTGGTGTGTTGACTGTGGTGCTTTGTGAATGACTAACTGAAAGGTCCACTTTTATCATCGAGCTGTGCCAAGCTGAAGAACCCACAAGCAACATTAACTTTCCCGTTCATTAACGAGATGTAAAAACCACTGAAGGAACTGTCCCAAACCCCACATTCCGTTTAGAGAAAAATCAGCACAAATTTATGGGGCTGCTATCACCTCTTATCCAGATGGGCCGAATGGTGAAGTGGGTACAGTTTAAAGGCCCAGTACAGTGCTGTCTGGTTTCAGCCTCACTCAGATGGTGGGCACAGGGCTCGCTGACTGTGCACAGATCTCAGTCAATGTGTTGTCTATCTCCATCATTGTCCCACTGTCCCACTGGCCACTGGTCCCAGCCTGTGGAACACAACCTCCATCAATCTGCCTAATGGGCTTAGCTGCTGGAATAAACTCAATGCCTCTCACAGCTCGTCATTGCTGTGTAAGCTCCCCCCGACATCAATCAGAACCAAAAACACTAAACCCTTCCAGTCACCGACTCATGTTATGAAGCCAATGATGAAGCAGCCTGGTTTCCCCTGCCCCTGTTTGGTGCAGTGTGAGTGTCACTGGGTTAGTGAGTCCTCAAACCCAGGCCTAGTGTTCAGGATTGGGAAGGGATGGGGTTTGAATCCCACTCCAGCAGGTGGTGAAATTTGAATTCAATAAAAATCAGAAAACTGCTATGAATTGTTGCAGAAATACTTCAATGATGAAGTGGGTTTGGAGATGCTGGTGTTGGATTGGGGTGTACAATGGTTGACTGATGCCTTTTAGGGAGGGAAATCTGCTTTCCTTACTCGATCTGGCCTACATGTGACTCCAGACCCACAACAATGTCTTTATTTCTGTATGGATAATAAATTCCAGTGTCTACATAAATGGATAATGAAATAAATGTGGCCAATGCACTTTGGCTCCTGTTTCTGTGCCAAATCACCTCTTGGGGGCTTGTACCTATAACATAGGCTCTGGCAGTGAGCGTGCAGGGAGCCAGTGAGCTGTCTGTTGTCAGTGTGTCTCGTTACACAGGGTTATTGGTGATATCTGGGGCTGGAACATTGTGTTTTCTGTGATCCAGCTTCTATTTCCTTCGATAAAATTCCAGAGCTCTGAATCATGACGAGTGTCTTCAAAAAAGGTTTCACTTCAGAGAGGAAAAAAAAAGTATCTAACTTTGCTCTTCCTGTGGAGCGGACAGCTGGAAAATTCCCGTCTGCCGATAGTTGGGATCTCTCCATGCCTGAGGTCTGTCTTGTGGAGGTTGGAAAAAGAATGAATTTTCCTGAGTCTGTTGTGTTGCTCCGGACTGGTTCAGGGCTTGCTCCCTGGGAGCTGATGTCACTCTCAAGCACACAGCTCGGAGTTGATAAGTGTATACCAGGTGGAGGTTGAATTTATAGAACAGTCATCTGCAGAACACTTCCCACTCACGCACAGTGACTGCAGGAATAGCTCTCTCTCTCTCTCTCTCTCTTTAAGTTCTACCCTGGCTTTATCTCTGGTGTGGATTTTGAATTCTGCCTCCCCTTTCCGGCACAGTCAACGTTTACGCGGAGTGAGAGTCTTTCTGCTTTGAGGTGATAGACAGCATTTGCAAGGTAGGCTTTTCAGGTGCTTTCGGAGGCTTCGTCCTCCGTCCTCAGCTCAGCTTCAGCCCCGGGGTGAGTGCGGTGTTGACGCTTGAGATTTTACCGAAGTTTGCAGGGACCTGAGAGTGTCAGAGACGTTTGATTTTCGTGCCAGGGCTGATGATAATCAGGCACATTAGCACAGTTGGGAGTGCACCTTGCTTTCCGTTACACATTACTGAGGTGCAGGAGTTGTGAGTGGAATTCATTTCTGGCTGGTGGACAGAGACATGAGCAAAGTAGAATCCTGTTGCGTTCTTACTCTTAGCCAGGAGACAGGCTGAGAGTGGGTTTCTGTGCAGAGTGTAACCCTTTATATACTGCTGACTGCAGGCTGACAGCAATGTACCTCACTTGTCAAAGTGGCCTGTCCATTAGAAGTCTCCTTCCAAAATTCATGCTCAAAATTTATTTTTGTCCACCTGCAAGATTTTTAAGTCTTTGTTCACAGGATGTGGGTGTCACTGGCTGGTCCCAGCATTTATTCCCCGTCCCTAGTTGCCCCTTGAGAAGGTGGGGGTGAGCTGCCTTCTTGAACCGCTGCAGTCCATGTGCTGTGGGTAGACCCACAATGTCCTTAGGGAGGGAATTCCAGGATTCTGACCCAGTGACACTGAAGGAACGGCGATATATTTCCAAGTCAGGATGGTGAGGGGCTGGGAGGGGAACTTGCAGGGGGTGGTGTTCCCATGTACCTGCTGCCCTTGTCCTTCTCGATGGAAGTGGTTGTGGGTTTGGAAGGTGCTGTCTGAGGGTCTTTGGTGAGTTTCTGCAGTGCATCTTGTAGCTGGTACACACTGCTGCTACTGAGTGTGGGTGGGGGAGGGAGTGGGTGTTTGTGGGTGTGGTGCCAATCAAACGGCTGCTTTGTCCTGGATGGTGTTGAGCTTCTTGAGTGTTGTTGGACCCATCCAGGGCAAGTGGGGAGTATTCCATCACACTCCAGACCTGTGTCTTGTAGATGGTGGACAGGCTTTGGGGAGTCAGGAGGGGAGTTACTCACTGCAGGATTCCCAGCCTCTGACCTGATAGTGAGGGATTCAGTGATGGTAACACCATTGAGTGTCAAGTGGGCATTGTCTGTTCTTGGTGATGGTCGTAGCCTGGTGTTTGTGTGGCATGAATGTTACTTGACAATTACCAGCTTTTCCAAGACACCTCAGGATGGAGAGTAAATGTTATTCTACCCAGTGATGCCCATGTACCATTAACAAGTAAAGGAACCCCCCACAAAGTGGGACAATTCAGCAGGGGGGCAATGCAGCATTTGGGGCCTTACTGAAGGATGTGATCTCCTGGATGTTATTATTGGGTGGCTCAGCGGTTAGCACAGCGCCAGGTACCCCACCCTCGGGTGACTGTCTGTGTGCAGTTTGCACATTCTCCCCGTGTCTGCGTGGGTTTCCCCCGGGTGCTCCGGTTTCCTCCCACAGTCCGAAGATGTGTAGGTTAAGTAGATTAGCCATGGGAAATGCAGGGCTATGGGGTAGTGGGGATGGATCTGGGTGGACTTGATGGGCTGAATGGCCTGCTTCCACACTGTAGGGATTCTAAAAGTGGAAAAGGGAGGAATGACTGGGTGGATTAGAATAAAATCAGGAAAGGAAGAAATCAAAAGAGGGAAAGACTATTTGGAGTAAATGAGAAAGGAAAAGATGACAAAGGAAAAATGCATTTTATTTAATTAACTTTGAGACTTTTAAAACCTTACCAACTATTTCAATACCTGAAGGAATTGATTATGTTAATTGTTCATTTTCTGTAATAGAGAAAGTGATTAACCCTCATCATTAACTCCTAGTGAAGAGGCTAGTTCAAGAATTAAATTGACCACAGTCAACTTGATCTTGTAATTTATAGCTATTCGTATCAAAAAAGGGGTTTGAATCAGACAAAGAAATGTGGATCCTGAAACAGAAGCAGAAAGTGCTGGAAAAACTCAGCAGGTCTGGCAGCACCTCTGGAGAGAGCAAGAGAGAGAGAGTTACTGTTTCGAGTGTAGCGACTTTTCTGCCAAACTAGATTTCACACTTCAGTCTTTGGTTCTGAAGAGGAGTCAGACTAGATCCAGAACACTAGCTCTGCTTTCTCTCCACAAATG
Source organism: Chiloscyllium plagiosum (assembly GCF_037043375.1). Lineage (NCBI taxonomy): Eukaryota > Metazoa > Chordata > Chondrichthyes > Orectolobiformes > Hemiscylliidae > Chiloscyllium > Chiloscyllium plagiosum. Next base: position 117,721,765 of record NW_028270145.1, read on the forward strand.
CTGCCAGACCTGCAGAGTTTCTCCAGCACTTTTTGGTTTTATTGAGGAGGTTTGGGTGTTGTTTACGGTACAGTAGTTCCCCCCACCCCCCCCCCCCCGTAACCATGGGGGATGCGTTCTAAGACCCAACGCAGAAACCTGAAACTACAGATAATCGCGAACTCATTCATTTCAATGGGAAATTGACCTTCCCAGATCCCCCCTCCCCCCGCCCGGTGCCTGGTTCCGGAATGTCCCTGTAATATGTTTGGTCTGCGGTAAACTGTGGGTAACTGACACTGTGGAAACCAGACCCACGGATACAGTGGTCGCCCTCTATTTATTTTCACAAAGTGAACATTGGAACAGCACATTTTGTCCAGAAACTTCAGACACTTCATTATGAATCTCTTCTTTAGCGGGAGTTACTGCTTCATTGTTCATTGGTAACAGTGTGTTATTTCACACACAGTTAGCTTCAGAGCAAATTCTGACTCATTGCATTTGAGTATCACTCAGCTCTTCCTCACTCCCCACCCAGTTAGAAGGTCATGGGTTCAAGGTCTACTCCAGAGATATGAGTATGTAATCCTGGCTACCCCTTACCAGAGCAGGGCTGAGGGAATGCTATGCTTTCAGAGATGCTATTGTGTCCTTGGGGAACACTATTTTGAAGAGCAGATGAGTTCTTATATTTGAAAAAGAGGTGCTGGTGTTGGACTGAGATGGACAAGGTCAAAAGTCACACAACACTAAGCGCTCTGAAAGCTTGTGATTTCAAATAAACCTGTTGGACTATAACCTGGTGTCATGTGACTTCTGGCTCAGTTCTAATAGAATCATAGAGATACAGAAGGAGTCCATTCGCCCCATCGTGTCTGTACCAGCTCCTGAATGAGCTACCCAGCCAGTCCCACTCTCCATCCCTATCTCCGTAACCCTCTCACCTCATCCCTTTCAAACACATTCCCAGCTCTCTTTGAAACCTCCTATGGAATCCCCCCCCAGGCAGCACATTCCAATTCCTAACCACTCTCCGAGTAATGGAGTTTCTCCCCATCTCACTCCGAACTCTCTCACCGACAATCTTAAAATTGTGACCCCTTGTTACTGACATACCAACCAGTGGAAACAGACTATCCCTTTTACCCTGTCAATACTGTGCATCATTTTGAACACCTCAGTGAGGTCACCTCTTAACCTTCTCTGTTCCAAGGGGAATAAGCCCAACCTCTCTGATCTTTCCCTGTATCTAAAATCCCTTATTCCTGGGATCATTCCAGGAAATCCCCTTTGAATTCTCTCCAGGACTTTAACATCCTTCCTTAAATAAGGTGCCCAGATCTGAACACGATGTTCCAAGTGTGGCCTGACCAATGATGTGTAGAGGTGAAGCATCACTTCCTTTCTTCTATACTCTGTGCCACTATTTATAAACCCAAGGATCCTGTAAACTTTCTGAGCAACTGTTCCACCTGGCCCAGCCACCCTCAGAGGATCATGTACGTGAACCCTGAGGTCTCTCTGCTCCTGTATCCCCCCAGAGTTGGACCATTGAGGCCTGTATTGTCTCTCTGTGTGTTTTTACCCTCATATTTCTTGTTTGAGCCCTGGTCTGTACGACTTGGAGGGCACCGTGAGCAGAGAGGGTCTGGTTGTTAATCCGATGGCAGTTTGATGGGTTTCCATTGTGGTTTCTTGTAGATGTGGTGCACACCCAGGGCCCTTTGGATGGGAGTCTGTACGCCAAAGTAAAGAAGAAGGACTTGACCGATGGGACGGCCAATCCGGTCACTGCCAACGGCATTCCCTTACCCGGAGTGCCCAATCACATCGAGCACACCCTCTCGGTGAGCAGTGACTCGGGCAATTCCACCGCCTCCACCAAAACCGACAAGACCGACGAGCCACCGCCCGCCAGTACCCAGGGCATCTCGCCTGAGGAGAGGAGGGAACTTGACCGTTTACTCAGCGGGTTTGGCCTGGACAGTGAGGCGCCCATGCACACCCGGGCAGCTGGACTCACCGTCTCGGCCGGAGCGCACCACGTGCTGGTACCTGCCCAGGTCCACGTTAACGGAGACCTGCCATTGGCCAACGCTGAGCGGGAGACTGACATTCTAGATGACGACTTGCCCAACCATGACCTGAACAGCGTTGACAGCGTGGGGACCCTCTCGTCCTTTGAGGGTGCCTACCCCTCAGCAGCAGGAGAGGCGAACTACCGCGAGTCTCCTCCCATGGACCAGACTGGGCTCATGCCCAATGGGCCGCCATTGGGTTACGCCAACAAACCCCAGCGAGGGGGCTACAGTGACCCAGAGTCAGCGGAACCTGGTTACACCAAAAACATCCCGAGAAGCAACAGCCTGACGCAGACTGGACAAGCCCCAGCTCCGCGGGCTCACTTGGTCCCTGTCATCTCCAGCCCCCAGCCAGTCACTTACACCATGCCAAGCTGCATCCAACAGCCTCAGACTGCCATTGTCCAACAGTCCTACCCTACTGGCCCGAACGCCATGTATCGCTCACAGTCATTCAGCACGCCGGATAGCTCCAGGCATGAGCCGGTGCCCCAGACACCGGCGCGTAGTACCAGCAGCAGAGACGCTGTCCAGAGAGGCCTGAGTAGTTGGCAGCAGCAGGGCAGCTGGTCACTGTTGCACCCACAGGCCAACGGGCTGCCTGAGGGACCCAGCGGCAGCACTCTGAGAACTCAGAGCCCACAGCACAGCAGCTCCGAACCCACGCTGCAAAGCCACAACATCCCGGCGTTCCCAAGGATGGCCTCCCAGCAGGAGATTGAACAATCCATTGAGGCCCTCAACATCCTCATGCTGGACCTCGATCCTTCCTTGTCTCAGGCCAAAAGGTTTCAGAGTGAGCCCACCCCTCAGGCCAACATCCCAGACAGCGCCCAGACATCCATTGTGTCTGCCAACCTGTCTATGCCAAGCCAACCATTGGCACGCACCACTGATCTGATCCATCAGAGCTCACCGGGACAAGATCAGAGACACGTGGACAATGGCCTACAGAGTGCCTATCCGCCTCAGGAACACCAGTCTATCCCTGGCAGTGCCTATTACCCAAACTATGGCCATCTCAGCCAGTTGGCACAGCCAGCTGACACCACAGCCACAAGTTACAGACGAGGTCTCAGCGCCAAGTCATCCTCTCTGGATCCACCATTCACCCCCTACAGTGGAGCCACGTTCCCATCCTACACTGTGGCACAGGCTCCCGTCAAATCTGCCAGCTTTGATGGCATCACCAGGATGCCCGAGGAAGAACATTATAACTTGGAGGGACTGGTGGCTCAGCGGGTGGCAGGTAAGAATTGGCAAGAAACCCCCTCATTCCTCCGGGCAGGGCATCAGGGAAGTGCCCAGGGGCCTGGGACAGGCAACATCGAATGGAGAAGCAAGGGTACAGCAGAAATAGGAGGGAGGCAGTGGGGGGAGAGGGAGGGAGTGGGGGGCAGTGGGGGAGGGGGAGGGAGTGGGGGGGCAGTAGGGGAGGGGGTGGCAGTGGGGGTGGGGAAGGGAGTGGGGGGGCAGTGGGGGAGGGGGAGGGAGTGGGGGGCAGTAGGGGAGGGGGAGGGAGTGGGGGAGGGGTAGGGAGTGGGGGGCAGTGGGGGAGGGGGAGGGAGAGGGGGGCAGTGGAGGAGGGGTAGGGAGTGGGGGAGGGGGAGTGAGTGGGGGGCAGTGGGGGAGGGGTGGGAGTGGGGGAGGGGGTGGCAGTGGGGGAGGGGGAGGGAGTGGGGGGCAGTAGGGGAGGGGGTGGCAGTGGGGGAGGGGGAGGGAATGGGGGCAGTGGGGGAGGGAGTGGGGGGCAGTGGGGGAGGGGGAGGGAGTGGGAGTGGGGGAGGGGGAGGGAGTCGCAGTGGGGGAGGGGGAGGGAGTGGGGGGCAGTGGGGGAGGGAGAGGGAGTGGGGGAGGGGGAGGGAGTGGGGGGCAGTGGGGGGGGGGTGGGAGTGGGGGGGCAGTAGGGGAGGGGGTGGCAGTGGGGGAGGGGGAGGGAGTGGGAGGCAGTGGGGGAGGGTGAGGGGGAGGGAGAGGGGGAGGGAGAGGGGAGGGAATGGGGGAGGGGGAGGGAGTGGGGGGCAGTAGGGGAGGGGGTGGCAGTGGGGGGGCATTGGGGGAGGGGGTGGGAGTGGGGGAGGGGGAGGGAGAGGGGGAGGGAGTGGGAGTGGGGGAGGGGGAGGGAGTGGGGGGCAGTGGGGGAGGGTGAGGGGGAGGGAGAGGGGAGGGAATGGGGGAGGGGGAGGGAGTGGGGGAGGGAGAGGGGAGGGAATGGGGGAGGGGGAGGGAGTGGGGGGCAGTAGGGGAGGGGGTGGCAGTGGGGGGGCATTGGGGGAGGGGGTGGGAGTGGGGGAGGGGGAGGGAGAGGGGGAGGGAGTGGGAGTGGGGGAGGGGGAGGGAGTGGGGGGCAGTGGGGGAGGGTGAGGGGGAGGGAGAGGGAGTGGGGGAGGGGGAGGGAGTGGGGGGCAGTGGGGGAGGGTGAGGGGGAGGGAGAGGGGGAGGGAGAGGGGGGGTGGGGGAGGGGGAGGGAGTGGGGGGCAGTAGGGGAGGGGGTGGCAGTGGGGGGGCATTGGGGGAGGGAGTGGGAGTGGGGGAGGGGGAGGGAGAGGGGGAGGGAGTGGGGGAGGGGGAGGTAGTGGGGGGCAGTAGGGGAGGGGGTGGCAGTGGGGGAGGGGGAGGGAGTGGGGGGCAGTGGGGGAGGGAGTGGGAGTGGGGGAGGGGGAGGTAGTGGGGGGGCAGTGGGGGAGGGGGAGGGAGAGGGGGAGGGAGAGGGGAGGGAATGGGGGAGGGGGAGGGAGTGGGGGGCAGTAGGGGAGGGTGTGGCAGTGGGGGGGCATTGGGGGAGGGGGTGGGAGTGGGGGAGGGGGAGGGAGAGGGGGAGGGAGTGGGGGAAGGGCTGTCTCGTATAGGCCACACCATCAGGGGCCAAGTTGCCGAAATACAAATTAACCCGATCCCTCAGTGAAACCATATGATTGTAACCGAGAGATTCAGGAAATTGAAAGTGGAATTTTTTAAAAAATGACACATTCTCAGGAGCTCCTCCTAATTTCCCGATGTTATGTAGCCCCCTCCTCATCTCTTTCCTGACGGCTTCCCAATGGGATCCCTGTCTGTCCAGAACAGGATCCTGATCATTCTCTGACAAGTGGGAAATTCTGTGGAGATTCTCTGCTGCACACATTCAGATGGAATCTGCAATGAACAAGGTCTGGGATCCAAGCTAATAAGACCATAAGACAGAGGAGCAGAAATCAGGCCATTCAGCCCATCGGGTCTGCCCTGCCATTCAATCCTGGCTGATAAGATTCTCAACTCCATTGTCCCACTTCCTCCCCCTAACCCTTGATCCCCTTGATACTCAGGAACCTATCTGGGTCAGTCTTAAATATCCTCAGTGACTTGGCCTCCACAGCCCCCTTTGGCAATGAATTCCATCGATCCCCCACTCTCTGGCTGAAGACGTTTCTCCTTCTCTCCGTTCTAAAAGGTCTTCCCTTTAGTCTAAGGCTCGGCCCTAGTCTCTCCTACCAATGGAAGCTTCTACCCAACACAGCCTCATCTTCCGCCTCGGAACACTTCAACCCCAGGGCATCAATGTGGACTTCAACAGTTTCCTCATTTCCCCTTCCCCCACCTCACCCTAGTTTCAAACTTCCAGCTCAGCACTGTCCCCATGACTTGTCCTACCTGCCTATCTCCTTTTCCACCTATCCACTCCACCCTCCTCCCTGACCTATCACCTTCATCTCCTCCCCCACTCACCTATTGTACTCTATGCTACTCTCTCCCCACCCCCACCCTCCTCTAGCTTATCTCTCCACGCTTTAGGCTCTCTGCCTTTATTCCTGATGAAGGGCTTTTGCCCGAAACGTCGATTTTGCCTGAACTGCTGTGATCTTCCAGCACCACTGATCCAGAATCTGGTTTCCAGCATCTGCAGTCATTGTTTTTATCCACTCTGTCCAGGCCATTCAGTATTCTCTATGTTTTAATTAGGTCCCCCCTCATCCTTCTAAACTCTATCGAGTCTGGACCCTGAATCCTCAAACATTCCTGATCTGTTAAGCCTTTCATTCCCGGGACCATTCTCATGACCCTCCTCTCACCCCGCTCCAGGGGCCAGTACATCCTTCCTGAGATACAGGGCCCTAAACTGCGCACAATACTCCGAACGTGGGGACTTGCTTCCGATCTCAGGGAACAAACTGAGGATGTGAGCGTGGGGGTCTGTGTGGCATAACCACCTCAGGGAGGGTGGGCAGCAGGGAATTGGTCGGGTGGGATTGAAGCATCAATCATAGAAACCCTACCATGTGGGAGCAGGCCATTCAGCCCATCAAGTCCACACCAATCCTCTCAAAAGTATCCCACTCAGACATAACCCTCTACCCTATATCTCTGCTTTTCCTATGGCTATCCCACCTAATCTGCACATTCCTGGGCACGACTGGTAATTTCCCATGACCGATCCATGCTAACCTGCACATCTTTGGACTGTGGGAGGAAACCCACGCAGACACGGGGAGAACGTGCAAACTCCTACACAGACAGTCACCCGAGGTGGGAATTGAACCCGGGTCCCTGACGCCGTGAGGCAGCAGTGCTAACCACTGAGTCACTGTGCCGCCCAGGATAGCGTTAGATTGAGGGAAATAGGAGAAAAGTGGGGATTGAGGGTTCTTGGAGGAAGGTAAATAGATGGGAGTGTGGGGAATGGGGGCAGGTCAGGTAGGACTCCGGGAGGGTGGGTGAGTGGGATTGTGAGAGGGTGGAGCAGGATGGGGTCATTCCACCTGGATCAGTCAGTCTGATGGAGACAACAATACTTGAATAACCAGGAGTGTAAGTGTGCCCTGATTATTACTCAGGATTAGATACAGATGTGATGCCCCTGCAGTCTGATAGCTGTTGGTCCTCGCAGTCCAGGCTCACTTGTGAGGGTCTGGAGTGTCAAATGGGCATTGACTCAGTACAACGTCTCGACAGCTCGCTCAGCTGATCAGATGCGACTGACAGGGAAGTGTTGAAGACAGTCCAACTCGCCCAAATACTAACTCGATGGAGATCGAGTATTTCAGGATTTCATTCGGGTGTGGTGTCCACGCAGTTTCATCTGTGTCAGGCTGTGTATTCAGCTGCTCTTTGGTAGCTTTGTACTTAAATCTGGAGTATATGGGCACAGCATTTTCAAAGGGGAATTTAACAGCAGGAGATGTAGGAGCAGGAGTAGGCCATTCAGCCCATCGAGTCTGCTCTGCCATTCCCTGAGGTCATGGCTGATCTGACCACCCTCAACCCCACTCCGCTGCCTTTCCCCTTAACCCTCTGTTCCCTTCCTGATTAAATATCCGTCTCTCTCAGTCTTGAATATCCTGAATGACCCAGCCTCAACAGCCTTTGGAGAGAAGGAATCCCTCCCCATCTCTGTCTTCAATGGGTGACCCCTTACTCTGAGATGATGTCCCTCTGGCCCTAAACTCTCCCACAGGGGGAAACAATCTCTCCACATCTTCCCTGTTAAGTCTCCTAAGAATATTGTACATCTCTCATTCTCTGAACCCCCATTGAGTAGAGGCCCAACCTACTCACCCTCTCCTCATGAGACAGTCCCACCATCCCCGGGATCAGCCGAGTGAACCTTCTCTGGACTGCCCCCAATGGCAGTCTGTCTTTCCTTAGATAAGGGGACCACAAACCTCTTCTTAGTATTCCAGCTGGGGTCTCACTATGGCCTTGTATAGTTTTAGCAAAACCTCTTGACTTTTATTCTCCATCCCCTTTGGAATAAAGACCAGGGTTCCATTTGTCTTACCTATTTCCCACTGAATTTGGGTAGCAGCATGTTGTGAATCATGGACAGAAACTCCCAAATCCGTTGTGTTACTGCTTTCTGAACTGAAAGTAATATTCAGCCCCTCTGTTCTTCCTGCCAAAGTGTGTAACCTGACATTTTCTCACATTGAATTCCGTCTGCTGAGTTGCTGTCTACTCGCTTCACCCGTCTGTATCCCTCTGCAGACTCTGTGTGTCAGTCTCATCATGTGCCTTCCCACTGATGGTCATGTTGTCCGAATGCGAAGAGTAGAGTGTACATTCACTGTCCTTATCCCAATCATTACCTCCTGCTGATATCACTTCCCCATTCTCCTGCCGACCTAATATTTCCCTCTGCCCTTCCCTCCTCTTCGACCTTCCTACCATCTCCCCCTCACACCACACCACTCCCTCGACTCCTCTCACCCCTCTCTCTAACCACCTACACCTCCCTGCTTTTCCATTCACTCTCTGATTCTCTCTTGCACCCTCACGCATCCCTCCAGCCCCCACCTTACCCTCTCCTTGCTCCTGTAATCAATTTATCATTTTAATTTTAAGGTTAGATTTGTTCGCCAAAGGTATACAAAGACCTGGGAAAGGTGTGCAATGGAGTTCCGTTACACAGGAATGTGATCTAACTGAATGGTGTGTTAGTCCAATGGAGTTAATGGCCACTTCCTGTTCCTCTGAATGGTGTTCCCACACCCACTCCTCTCTCTTCGGTGCTGAAATCAGCTTTTTTCTAACTTCGCTCTCTTCACATTTCTGCGGTTCACCATTTTCCATTAAATTTTTAATATCAGCGCTACATCCGACCAGCTGTGGAAGGTCAAAAAGTGAGAGGCACCAGACACTGCACAGATATCTCCCTGAGAGAGAGAGAGGACTGAGAGACACCAGTCAGTGTACAGATATCTCCCTGAGAGAGAGGGGGGACTGAGAGACACCAGTCAGTGTACAGATATTTCCCTGAGAGAGAGAGAGGGGACTGAGAGACACCAGTCAGTGTACAGATATTTCCCTGAGAGAGAGAGAGGGGACTGAGAGACACCAGTCAGTGTACAGATATCTCCCTGAGAGAGGGGGGACTGAGAGACACCAGTCAGTGTACAGATATTTCCCTGAGAGAGAGAGAGGGGACTGAGAGACACCAGTCAGTGTACAGATATCTCCCTGAGAGAGAGAGAGGGGACTGAGAGACACCAGTCAGTGTACAGATATCTCACTGAGGGAGAGAGGGATAGAGAGACACCAGTCAGTGTACAGATATCTCACTGAGAGAGAGGGATAGAGAGACACCAGTCAGTGTACAGATATCTCCCTGAGAGAGAGAGAGGGGACTGAGAGACACCAGTCAGTGTACAGATATCTCCCGGAGAGAGAGAGAGGGGACTGAGAGACACCAGTCAGTGTACAGATATCTCCCTGAGAGAGAGAGAGGGGACTGAGAGACACCAGTCAGTGTACAGATATCTCCCGGAGAGAGAGAGAGGGGACTGAGAGACACCAGTCAGTGTACAGATATCTCCCTGAGAGAGAGAGAGGGGACTGAGAGACACCAGTCAGTGTACAGATATCTCCCTGAGAGAGAGGGGGGACTGAGAGACACCAGTCAGTGTACAGATATCTCCCTGAGAGAGAGAGAGGGGACTGAGAGACACCAGTCAGTGTACAGATATCTCCCTGAGAGAGAGAGGGGACTGAGAGACACCAGTCAGTGTACAGATATCTCCCTGAGAGAGAGGGGACTGAGAGACACCAGTCAGTGTACAGATATCTCCCTGAGAGAGAGAGGGGACTGAGAGACACCAGTCAGTGTACAGATATCTCCCTGAGAGAGAGAGGGGACTGAGAGACACCAGTCAGTGTACAGATATCTCCCGGAGAGAGAGAGAGGGGACTGAGAGACACCAGTCAGTGTACAGATATCTCCCTGAGAGAGAGAGAGGGGGGACTGAGAGACACCAGTCAGTGTACAGATATCTCCCTGAGAGAGAGAGAGGGGGGACTGAGAGACACCAGTCAGTGTACAGATATCACCCTGAGAGAGAGAGAGGGGACTGAGAGACACCAGTCAGTGTACAGATATCTCCCTGAGAGAGAGAGAGGGGGGACTGAGAGACACCAGTCAGTGTACAGATATCTCCCTGAGAGAGAGAGAGGGGGGACTGAGAGACACCAGTCAGTGTACAGATATCTCCCTGAGAGAGAGAGGGGACTGAGAGACACCAGTCAGTGTACAGATATCTCCCTGAGAGAGAGAGGGGACTGAGAGACACCAGTCAGTGTACAGATATCTCCCTGAGAGAGAGAGAGGGGACTGAGAGACACCAGTCAGTGTACAGATATCTCCCTGAGAGAGAGAGAGGGGGGACTGAGAGACACCAGTCAGTGTACAGATATCTCCCTGAGAGAGAGAGAGGGGGGACTGAGAGACACCAGTCAGTGTACAGATATCTCCCTGAGAGAGAGAGAGAGGGGACTGAGAGACACCAGTCAGTGTACAGATATCTCCCTGAGAGAGAGAGGACTGAGAGACACCAGTCAGTGTACAGATATCTCCCTGAGAGAGAGAGAGGGGACTGAGAGACACCAGTCAGTGTACAGATATCTCCCTGAGTGAGAGATAGGGGACTGAGAGACACCAGTCAGTGTACAGATATCTCCCGGAGAGAGAGAGAGGGGACTGAGAGACACCAGTCAGTGTACAGATATCTCCCTGAGAGAGAGAGAGGGGACTGAGAGACACCAGTCAGTGTACAGATATCTCCCGGAGAGAGAGAGAGGGGACTGAGAGACACCAGTCAGTGTACAGATATCTCCCTGAGAGAGAGAGAGGGGACTGAGAGACACCAGTCAGTGTACAGATATCTCCCTGAGAGAGAGAGAGGGGACTGAGAGACACCAGTCAGTGTACAGATATCTCCCTGAGAGAGAGAGGGGACTGAGAGACACCAGTCAGTGTACAGATATCTCCCTGAGAGAGAGAGAGGGGACTGAGAGACACCAGTCAGTGTACAGATATCTCCCTGAGAGAGAGGGGACTGAGAGACACCAGTCAGTGTACAGATATCTCCCTGAGAGAGAGAGAGAGAGGGGACTGAGAGACACCAGTCAGTGTACAGATATCTCCCTGAGAGAGAGAGAGGGGACTGAGAGACACCAGTCAGTGTACAGATATCTCCCTGAGAGAGAGAGAGGGGACTGAGAGACACCAGTCAGTGTACAAATATCTCCCTGAGAGAGAGAGAGGGGACTCAGAGACACCAGTCAGTGTACAGATATCTCCCTGAGAGAGAGAGGGGGGACTGAGAGACACCAGTCAGTGTACAGATATCTCCCTGAGAGAGGGGGGGGGGGGGGGGGACTGAGAGACACCAGTCAGTGTACAGATATCTCCCTGAGAGAGAGATAGGGGACTGAGAGACACCAGTCAGTGTACAGATATCTCCCTGAGAGAGAGAGGGGACTGAGAGACACCAGTCAGTGAACAGATATCTTCCTGAGAGAAAGAGGGAATGAGAGACACCAATCAGTGTACAGATATCTCCCTGAGAGAGAGAGAGGGGACTGAGAAACACCAATCAGTGTACAGATATCTCCCTGAGAGAGATAGGGCACTGAGAGACACCAGTTAGTGTACAGATATCTCCCTGAGAGAGAGACAGGGGACTGAGAGACAGCAGTCAGTGTACAGATATCTCCCTGAGAGGGAGAGAGAGGGGACTGAGGGACACCAGTCAGTGTACAGATATCTCCCTGAGAGAGAGAGGGGAGACTGAGAGACACCAGTCAGTGTACAGATATCTCCCTGAGAGAGAGAGGGAGAGGGGGGACTGAGAGACGGAAATGTGTTGCTGGAAAAGCGCAGCAGGCCAGGCAGCATCTAGGGAACAGGAGAATCGACGTTTTGGGCATTAGCCCTTCTTCAGGAATGAGGAAAGTTGGTCCAGCAGGCTAAGATAAAAGGTAGGGAGGAGGGACTTGGGGGAGGGGCGTCGGAAATGTGATAGGTGGAAGGAGGTCAAGGTGAGGGTGATAGGTCAGACTGGGGTGGGGGCGGAGAGGCCAGGAAGAAGATCTCAGGTTAGGAAGGCGGTGCTGAATTTGATGGATTTGACTGAGACAAGGTGGGGGGGGAGGGGAAATGAGGAAACTGGTGAAATCCAAGTTCATCCCTTGTGGTTGGAGGGTTCCTAGGCGGAAGATGAGGCGTTCTTCCTCCAACCGTCGTTTCGCTGTGGTCTGACGATGGAGGAGTCCAAAGACCTGCATATCCTTGGTGGAGTGGGAGGAGGAATTGAAATGTTGAGCTACAGGGTGGTTGGGTTGGTTGGTTCGGGTGTCCCAGAGGTGTTCCCTGAAACGCTCCGCAAGTAGGCGGCCCGTCTCCCCAATATAGAGGAGGCCACATCGGGTGCAAAGGATGCAATAGATGATGTGTGTGGAGGTGCAGGTGAATCTGTGGCGGATATGGAAGTTTCCTTTGGGGTCTTGGAGGGAGGTGAGGGGGGAGGTGTGGGCGCAAGTCTTGCACCTCCTGCGGTTACAGGGGAAGGTGCTGGGAGTGGAGGTTGGGTTGATGGGGGGTGTGGATCTGACGAGGGAGTCACGGAGGGAGTGGTCTTTACGGAACGCTGATAGGGGAGGGGAGGGAAATATATCCTTGGAGGTGGGGTCCGTTTGGAGGTGGCGGAAATGGCGGCGGATGATGCGCTGTATATGGAGGTTAGTGGGGTGGTAGGTGAGGACCAGTGGGGTTCTGTCCTGGTGGCGGTTGGAGGGGCGGGGTTCAAGGGCGGAGGATCGGGAAGTGGAAGACTGAGAGACACCAGTCAGTGAAGAGATATCTCCCTGAGAGAGAGAGAGGGGACTGAGAGACACCAGTCAGTGTACAGATATCTCCCTGAGAGAAAGAGGGTGGACTGAGAGACACCAGTCAGTGTACAGATATCTCTCTGAGAGACAGAGGGGGGACTGAGAGACACCAGTCAGTGTACAGATATCTCCCTGAGAGAGAGAGAGGGGGGACTGAGAGACACCAGTCAGTGTACAGATATCTCCCTGAGAGAGAGAGAGGGGACTGAGAGACACCAGTTAGTGTACAGATATCTCCCTGAGAGAGAGAGGGGACTGAGAGACACCAGTCAGTGTACAGATATCTCCCTGAGAGAGAGAGAGGGGACTGAGAGACACCAGTCAGTGTACAGATATCTCCCTGAGAGAGAGAGAGGGGACTGAGAGACACCAGTTAGTGTACAGATATCTCCCTGAGAGAGAGAGGGGACTGAGAGACACCAGTCAGTGTACAGATATCTCCCGGAGAGAGAGAGGACTGAGAGACACCAGTCAGTGTACAGATATCTCCCGGAGAGAGAGAGGACTGAGAGACACCAGACAGTGTACAGATATCTCCCTCAGAGAGAGAGAGGGGACTCAGAGACACCAGTCAGTGTACAGATATCTCCCTGAGAGAGAGAGAGGGGACTGACAGACACCAGTCAGTGTACAGATATCTCCCGGAGAGAGAGACAGACAGACCGAGAGAGAGACAGAGAGAGGACTGAGCGACAGTAGTAATTGTGCAGGGAGGGTACTGAGGGAGCTGATGTCCTGACCCTGGTCTGTTTGCATGTACCTTCCATTTTCATTGCCTTTTCTCCCTGTGCTTCACATGTCTGTCTCTTCTCTGCTCTCCATCATGCAACCTCTCCCTTTCATTCCTTCCCTCCAGAATACAACGCTCGAATCCGGGGAATTAGTCACAGCCTCAACCTTTCTCCATCTTTCCAGCGTCAGAGATCTCACACCTTTTCCGGTTTGTTCCTGCTTTGCCGGTTTTTATTTGTGCATGCTCCTGTTTCCTGCTGCGATGATGGGCCTCTGCGGATGCATGTTGTGTTTATGATTTACCCACCTCCTGGTGAGACCTTCAGGTGGCTCTCACAGACAGTTTGTGTGGGAGATACCAGGCCATTCCTGAGGACAACAGACCATCCCCATGGCTCTCATCGAGATTCCTGCAGAACAGGAAAACCTACAGAGGGAACTGGATGGACACACACACCCCGGGATAGACTCCCTGGGATAGGGATCCCGATAGAGAGACTCCCCCTGGGATAGGGATCCCGATAGAGAGACTCCCCTGGGATTGGGCTCCCGTTAAAAAGAGACTCCTGGGATAGGGATCCCGATAGAGAGACTCCAGGGATAGGGATCCCGATAGAGACACTCCCTGGGATAGGGATCCCGATAGAGAGACTCCTGGGATAGGGATCCCAATAGAGAGACTCCAGGGATAGGGATCCCGATAGAGAGGCTCCCTCTGGGATAGGGATCCCGATAGAAAGAATCCCGGGATAGGGATCCCGATAGAGAGACTCCCCTGGGATTGGGCTCCCGTTAAAAAGAGACTCCTGGGATAGGGATCCCGATAGAGAGACTCCAGGGATAGGGATCCCGATAGAGACACTCCCTGGGATAGGGATCCCGATAGAGAGACTCCTGGGATAGGGATCCCAATAGAGAGACTCCAGGGATAGGGATCCCGATAGAGAGGCTCCCTCTGGGATAGGGATCCCGATAGAAAGAATCCCGGGATAGCGATCCCAATAGAGAGACTCCAGGGATAGCGATCCCGATAGGGAGACTCCCAGGATAGGGATCCCAATAGAGAGACTCCCTTGGGATAGGGATCCCGATAGAGAGACTCCCTCAGGATAGGGATCCCGATGGAGAGACTCCCTCTAGGATAGGGATCCCGATAGAGACACTCCCTCTGGGATAGGGATCCCGATAGAGAGACTCCCGGGATAGAGATCCCGATAAAGAGACTCCCAGGATAGGGATCCCGATAGAGAGACTCCCTCTGGGATAGGGATCCCAATAGAGAGACTCCAACGGGATAGGGATCCCGATAGAGAGACTCCCTCTGGGATAGGGATCCCGATAGAGAGACCCCCGGGATAGGGATCCCGATAGAGAGACTCCCTCTGGGATAGAGCTCTCGATAGAGAGACTCCCTCTGGGATAGGGAACCCGATAGAGAGACTCCCGGGATAGGGATCCCAATAGAGAGACTCCAACGGGATAGGGATCCCGATAGAGAGACTCCCTCTGGGATAGGGATCCCGATAGAGAGACCCCCGGGATAGGGATCCCGATAGAGAGACTCCCTCAGGGATAGGGATCCCAATAGAGAGACTCCCCCGGGATAGGGATCCCGATAGAGAGACTCCCTCTGGGATAGTGATCCCGATAGAGAGACTCCCTCTGGGATAGGGATCCCGATACAGAGACTCCCTGGGATAGGGATCCCGATAGAGAGACTCCAGGGATAGGGATCCCGATAGAGAGACTCCCTGGGATAGGGATCCCGATAGAGAGACTCCAGGGATAGGGATCCCGATAGAGAGGCTCCCTCTGGGAAAGCGATCCCGATAGAGAGGCTCCCTCTGGGATCTTGAACCCGATAGACTCCCTGGGATAGTGATCCCGATAGAGAGACTCCATCTGGGATAGGGCTCCCGATAGAGTGACTGCCTCTGGGATAGGGATCCCGATAGAAAGACTCCCCCGGGATAGGGATCCCGATAGAGAGACTCCCTCTGGGATAGGGATCCCGATAGAGAGACCCCCGGGATAGGGATCCCGATAGAGAGATTCGCACGGGATAGGGATCCTGATAGAGAGACCCCCTCTGGGATAGGGATCCCGATAGAGAGGCTCCCTCTGGGATAGGGATCCCGATAGAGAGACTCCCCCGGGATAGAGATCCTGATAGAGAGACTCCAGGGATAGGGATCCCGATAGAGACACTCCCTCTGGGATAGGGATCCCGATAGAGACACTCCCTCTGGGATTGGGATCCCGATAGAGAGACTCCCGGGATAGAGATCCCGGTAGAGAGACTCCCGGGATAGGGATCCCGACAGAGAGACTTTCCCGGGATAGGCATCCCGATAGAGAGACTCCCTCTGGGATAGAGCTCCCGATAGAGAGACTCCCTCTGGGATAGGGATCCCGATAGAAAGACTCCCACTGGGATAGGGATCCCGATAGAGAGACTCCCTCTGGGATAGGGATCCCGATAGAGAGACTCCCCCGGGATAGGGATCCCGATAGAGAGACTCCCTCTGGGATAGGGATCCCGATAGAGAGACCCCCGGGATAGGGATCCCGATAGAGAGATTCGCCCGGGATAGGGATCCTGATAGAGAGACCCCCTCTGGGATAGGGATCCCGATAGAGAGACTCCCGGGATAGGGATCCCGATAGAGAGGCTCCCTCTGGGATAGGGATCCCGATAGAGAGACTCCCCCGGGATAGGGATCCCGATAGAGAGACTCCCGGGATAGGGATCCCGATAGAGAGGCTCCCTCTGGGATAGGGATCCCGATAGAGAGACTCCCCCGGGATAGGGATCCTGATAGAGAGACCCCCGGGATAGAGATCCCGATAGAGAGACTCCAGGGATAGGGATCCCGATAGAGACACTCCCTCTGGGATAGGGATCCCGATAGAGAGACTCCCTCTGGGATAGGGATCCCGATAGAGAGACTCCCCCAGGATAGGGATCCCGATAGAGAGACTCCCTCTGGGATAGGGATCCCGATAGAGAGACTCCCTCTGGGATAGGGATCCCGATAGAGAGACTCCCTCTGGGATAGAGCTCCCAATAGAGAGACTCCCTCTGGGATAGGGATCCCGATAGAGAGACTCCCCCGGGATAGGGATCCCGATAGAGAGACTCTCTCTGGGATAGGGATCCCGATAGAGAGACTCCCCCGGGATAGGGATCCCGATAGAGAGACTCCCTCTGGGATAGGGATCCCGATAGAGAGACTCCCCCGGGTTAGGGATCCCGATAGAGAGACTCTCTCTGGGATAGGGATCCCGATAGAGAGACCCCCGGGATAGGGATCCCGATAGAGAGATTCGCCCGGGATAGGGATCCTGATAGAGAGACCCCCTCTGGGATAGGGATCCCGATAGAGAGACTCCCGGGATAGGGATCCCGATAGAGAGACTCCCCCGGGATAGGGATCCTGATAGAGAGACTCCAGGAATAGGGATCCCGATAGAGAGACTCCCTCTGGGATAGGGATCCCGATAGAGAGACTCCCTCTGGGATAGGTATCCCGATAGAGAGACTCCTGGGATAGGGATCCCGATAGAGAGACTCCAGGGATAGGGATCCCGATCGAGAGACTTCCCCGGGACAGGCATCCCGATAGAGAGATTCCCTCTGGGATAGAGCTCCCGATAGAGAGACTCCCTCTGGGATAGGGAACCCGATAGAGAGACTCCCGGGATAGGGATCCCGATAGAGAGACTCCCTCTGGGATAGGGATCCCGATAGAGAGACTCCCTCTGGGATAGGTATCCCGATAGAGAGACTCCTGGGATAGGGATCCCGATAGAGAGACTCCAGGGATAGGGATCCCGATCGAGAGACTCCCTGGGATAGGGATCCCGATAGAGAGACTCCTGGGATAGGGATCCCGATAGAGAGACTCCAGGGATAGGGATCCCGATAGAGAGGCTCCCTCTGGGATAGCGATCCCGATAGAGAGGCTCCCTCTGGGATATGGATCCCGATAGACTCCCTGGGATAGTGATCCCGATAGAGAGACTCCATCTGGGATAGGGCTCCCGATAGAGAGGCTCCCTCTGGGATAGGGATCCCGATAGAGAGGCTCCCTCTGGGATAGGGATCCCGATAGAGAGACTCCCGGGATAGCGATCCCGATAGAGAGACTCCCTCTGGGATAGGGCTCCCGATAGAGAGACTCCAGGGATAGGGATCCCGATAGGGAGACTACCTTTGGGTTAGGGATCCCAATAGGGAGACTCCCTCTGGGATAGGGAACCCGATAGAGAGACTCCAGGGATAGCGATCCCGATAGGGAGACTCCCAAGATAGGGATCCCAATAGAGAGACTCCCTTGGGATAGGGATCCCGATAGAGAGACTCCCGGGATAGGGATCCCGATAGAGAGACTCCCTTGGGATAGGGATTCCGATAGAGAGACTCCAGGGATAGGGATCCCGATAGAGAGACTCCCTGGGATAGGGATCCCGATAGAGAGACTCCCCCGGGATAGGGATCCTGATAGAGAGACTCCAGGGATAGGGATCCCGATAGAGACACTCCCTCTGGGATAGGGATCCCGATAGAGAGACTCCCGGGATAGAGATCCCGATAGAGAGACTCCCGGGATAGGGATCCCGGGATAGGCATCCCGATAGAGAGATTCCCTCTGGGATAGAGCTCCCGATAGGGAGACTCCCTCTGGGATAGGGAACCCGATAGAGAGACTACCGGGATAGGGATCCCGATAGAGAGACTCCCTCTGGGATAGGGATCCCGATAGAGAGACTCCCTCTGGGATAGAGCTCCCAATAGAGAGACTCCCTCTGGGATAGGGATCCCGATAGAGAGACTCCCCCAGGATAGGGATCCCGATAGAGAGACTCCCTCTGGGATAGGGATCCCGATAGAGAGACTCCCTCTGGGATAGGGATCCCGATAGAGAGACTCCCTCTGGGATAGAGCTCCCAATAGAGAGACTCCCTCTGGGATAGGGATCCCGATAGAGAGACTCCCCCGGGTTAGGGATCCCGATAGAGAGACTCTCTCTGGGATAGGGATCCCGATAGAGAGACTCCCCCGGGATAGGGATCCCGATAGAGAGACTCCCTCTGGGATAGGGATCCCGATAGAGAGACTCCCCCGGGTTAGGGATCCCGATAGAGAGACTCTCTCTGGGATAGGGATCCCGATAGAGAGACCCCCGGGATAGGGATCCCGATAGAGAGATTCGCCCGGGATAGGGATCCTGATAGAGAGACCCCCTCTGGGATAGGGATCCCGATAGAGAGACTCCCGGGATAGGGATCCCGATAGAGAGACTCCCCCGGGATAGGGATCCTGATAGAGAGACTCCAGGAATAGGGATCCCGATAGAGAGACTCCCTCTGGGATAGGGATCCCGATAGAGAGACTCCCTCTGGGATAGGTATCCCGATAGAGAGACTCCTGGGATAGGGATCCCGATAGAGAGACTCCAGGGATAGGGATCCCGATCAAGAGACTTCCCCGGGACAGGCATCCCGATAGAGAGATTCCCTCTGGGATAGAGCTCCCGATAGAGAGACTCCCTCTGGGATAGGGAACCCGATAGAGAGACTCCCGGGATAGGGATCCCGATAGAGAGACTCCCTCTGGGATAGGGATCCCGATAGAGAGACTCCCTCTGGGATAGGTATCCCGATAGAGAGACTCCTGGGATAGGGATCCCGATAGAGAGACTCCAGGGATAGGGATCCCGATCGAGAGACTCCCTGGGATAGGGATCCCGATAGAGAGACTCCTGGGATAGGGATCCCGATAGAGAGACTCCAGGGATAGGGATCCCGATAGAGAGGCTCCCTCTGGGATAGCGATCCCGATAGAGAGGCTCCCTCTGGGATATGGATCCCGATAGACTCCCTGGGATAGTGATCCCGATAGAGAGACTCCATCTGGGATAGGGCTCCCGATAGAGAGGCTCCCTCTGGGATAGGGATCCCGATAGAGAGGCTCCCTCTGGGATAGGGATCCCGATAGAGAGACTCCCGGGATAGCGATCCCGATAGAGAGACTCCCTCTGGGATAGGGCTCCCGATAGAGAGACTCCAGGGATAGGGATCCCGATAGGGAGACTACCTTTGGGTTAGGGATCCCAATAGGGAGACTCCCTCTGGGATAGGGAACCCGATAGAGAGACTCCAGGGATAGCGATCCCGATAGGGAGACTCCCAAGATAGGGATCCCAATAGAGAGACTCCCTTGGGATAGGGATCCCGATAGAGAGACTCCCGGGATAGGGATCCCGATAGAGAGACTCCCTTGGGATAGGGATTCCGATAGAGAGACTCCAGGGATAGGGATCCCGATAGAGAGACTCCCTGGGATAGGGATCCCGATAGAGAGACTCCCCCGGGATAGGGATCCTGATAGAGAGACTCCAGGGATAGGGATCCCGATAGAGACACTCCCTCTGGGATAGGGATCCCGATAGAGAGACTCCCGGGATAGAGATCCCGATAGAGAGACTCCCGGGATAGGGATCCCGGGATAGGCATCCCGATAGAGAGATTCCCTCTGGGATAGAGCTCCCGATAGGGAGACTCCCTCTGGGATAGGGAACCCGATAGAGAGACTACCGGGATAGGGATCCCGATAGAGAGACTCCCTCTGGGATAGGGATCCCGATAGAGAGACTCCCTCTGGGATAGGGATCCCGATAGAGAGACTTCCCCGGGATAGGGATCCCGATAGAGAGGCTCCCTCTGGGATAGGGATCCCGATAGAGAGACTCCCTCTGGGATAGGGACCCGACAGAGAGACTCTCAGGAGAGGGATCCCGATAGAGAGATTCCCCGTGGGATAGAGATCCCGATAGAGAGACTCCCTCTGGGATAGGGATCCCGATAGAGAGACTCCCTCAGGATAGGGATCCCGATAGAGACACTCCCTCTGGGATAGGGCTCCCGATAGAGACTCTCCCTCTGGGATAGGGATCCCGATAGAGACACTCCCTCTGGGATAGGGATCCCGATAGAGAGACTCCCGGGATAGAGATCCCGATAGAGAGACTCCAGGGATAGGGATCCCGATAGAGAGGCTCCCTCTGGGAAAGCGATCCCGATAGAGAGGCTCCCTCTGGGATCTTGAACCCGATAGACTCCCTGGGATAGTGATCCCGATAGAGAGACTCCATCTGGGATAGGGCTCCCGATAGAGTGACTGCCTCTGGGATAGGGATCCCGATAGAGAGACTCCCTCTGGGATAGAGCTCCCAATAGAGAGACTCCCTCTGGGATAGGGATCCCGATAGAGAGACTCCCCCAGGATAGGGATCCCGATAGAGAGACTCCCTCTGGGATAGGGATCCCGATAGAGAGACTCCCTCTGGGATAGGGATCCCGATAGAGACACTCCCTCTGGGATAGGGATCCCGATAGAGAGACTCCCTCTGGGATAGGGATCCCGATAGAGAGACTTCCCCGGGATAGGGATCCCGATGGAGAGACTCCCTCTAGGATAGGGATCCCGATAGAGACACTCCCTCTGGGATAGGGATCCCGATAGAGAGACTCCCGGGATAGAGATCCCGATAAAGAGACTCCCAGGATAGGGATCCCGATAGAGAGACTCCCTCTGGGATAGGGATCCCAATAGAGAGACTCCAACGGGATAGGGATCCCGATAGAGAGACTCCCTCTGGGATAGGGATCCCGATAGAGAGACCCCCGGGATAGGGATCCCGATAGAGAGACTCCCTCTGGGATAGAGCTCTCGATAGAGAGACTCCCTCTGGGATAGGGAACCCGATAGAGAGACTCCCGGGATAGGGATCCCAATAGAGAGACTCCAACGGGATAGGGATCCCGATAGAGAGACTCCCTCTGGGATAGGGATCCCGATAGAGAGACCCCCGGGATAGGGATCCCGATAGAGAGACTCCCTCAGGGATAGGGATCCCAATAGAGAGACTCCCCCGGGATAGGGATCCCGATAGAGAGACTCCCTCTGGGATAGTGATCCCGATAGAGAGACTCCCTCTGGGATAGGGATCCCGATACAGAGACTCCCTGGGATAGGGATCCCGATAGAGAGACTCCAGGGATAGGGATCCCGATAGAGAGACTCCCTGGGATAGGGATCCCGATAGAGAGACTCCAGGGATAGGGATCCCGATAGAGAGGCTCCCTCTGGGAAAGCGATCCCGATAGAGAGGCTCCCTCTGGGATCTTGAACCCGATAGACTCCCTGGGATAGTGATCCCGATAGAGAGACTCCATCTGGGATAGGGCTCCCGATAGAGTGACTGCCTCTGGGATAGGGATCCCGATAGAAAGACTCCCCCGGGATAGGGATCCCGATAGAGAGACTCCCTCTGGGATAGGGATCCCGATAGAGAGACCCCCGGGATAGGGATCCCGATAGAGAGATTCGCACGGGATAGGGATCCTGATAGAGAGACCCCCTCTGGGATAGGGATCCCGATAGAGAGGCTCCCTCTGGGATAGGGATCCCGATAGAGAGACTCCCCCGGGATAGAGATCCTGATAGAGAGACTCCAGGGATAGGGATCCCGATAGAGACACTCCCTCTGGGATAGGGATCCCGATAGAGACACTCCCTCTGGGATTGGGATCCCGATAGAGAGACTCCCGGGATAGAGATCCCGGTAGAGAGACTCCCGGGATAGGGATCCCGACAGAGAGACTTTCCCGGGATAGGCATCCCGATAGAGAGACTCCCTCTGGGATAGAGCTCCCGATAGAGAGACTCCCTCTGGGATAGGGATCCCGATAGAAAGACTCCCACTGGGATAGGGATCCCGATAGAGAGACTCCCTCTGGGATAGGGATCCCGATAGAGAGACTCCCCCGGGATAGGGATCCCGATAGAGAGACTCCCTCTGGGATAGGGATCCCGATAGAGAGACCCCCGGGATAGGGATCCCGATAGAGAGATTCGCCCGGGATAGGGATCCTGATAGAGAGACCCCCTCTGGGATAGGGATCCCGATAGAGAGACTCCCGGGATAGGGATCCCGATAGAGAGGCTCCCTCTGGGATAGGGATCCCGATAGAGAGACTCCCCCGGGATAGGGATCCCGATAGAGAGACTCCCGGGATAGGGATCCCGATAGAGAGGCTCCCTCTGGGATAGGGATCCCGATAGAGAGACTCCCCCGGGATAGGGATCCTGATAGAGAGACCCCCGGGATAGAGATCCCGATAGAGAGACTCCAGGGATAGGGATCCCGATAGAGACACTCCCTCTGGGATAGGGATCCCGATAGAGAGACTCCCTCTGGGATAGGGATCCCGATAGAGAGACTCCCCCAGGATAGGGATCCCGATAGAGAGACTCCCTCTGGGATAGGGATCCCGATAGAGAGACTCCCTCTGGGATAGGGATCCCGATAGAGAGACTCCCTCTGGGATAGAGCTCCCAATAGAGAGACTCCCTCTGGGATAGGGATCCCGATAGAGAGACTCCCCCGGGATAGGGATCCCGATAGAGAGACTCTCTCTGGGATAGGGATCCCGATAGAGAGACTCCCCCGGGATAGGGATCCCGATAGAGAGACTCCCTCTGGGATAGGGATCCCGATAGAGAGACTCCCCCGGGTTAGGGATCCCGATAGAGAGACTCTCTCTGGGATAGGGATCCCGATAGAGAGACCCCCGGGATAGGGATCCCGATAGAGAGATTCGCCCGGGATAGGGATCCTGATAGAGAGACCCCCTCTGGGATAGGGATCCCGATAGAGAGACTCCCGGGATAGGGATCCCGATAGAGAGACTCCCCCGGGATAGGGATCCTGATAGAGAGACTCCAGGAATAGGGATCCCGATAGAGAGACTCCCTCTGGGATAGGGATCCCGATAGAGAGACTCCCTCTGGGATAGGTATCCCGATAGAGAGACTCCTGGGATAGGGATCCCGATAGAGAGACTCCAGGGATAGGGATCCCGATCGAGAGACTTCCCCGGGACAGGCATCCCGATAGAGAGATTCCCTCTGGGATAGAGCTCCCGATAGAGAGACTCCCTCTGGGATAGGGAACCCGATAGAGAGACTCCCGGGATAGGGATCCCGATAGAGAGACTCCCTCTGGGATAGGGATCCCGATAGAGAGACTCCCTCTGGGATAGGTATCCCGATAGAGAGACTCCTGGGATAGGGATCCCGATAGAGAGACTCCAGGGATAGGGATCCCGATCGAGAGACTCCCTGGGATAGGGATCCCGATAGAGAGACTCCTGGGATAGGGATCCCGATAGAGAGACTCCAGGGATAGGGATCCCGATAGAGAGGCTCCCTCTGGGATAGCGATCCCGATAGAGAGGCTCCCTCTGGGATATGGATCCCGATAGACTCCCTGGGATAGTGATCCCGATAGAGAGACTCCATCTGGGATAGGGCTCCCGATAGAGAGGCTCCCTCTGGGATAGGGATCCCGATAGAGAGGCTCCCTCTGGGATAGGGATCCCGATAGAGAGACTCCCGGGATAGCGATCCCGATAGAGAGACTCCCTCTGGGATAGGGCTCCCGATAGAGAGACTCCAGGGATAGGGATCCCGATAGGGAGACTACCTTTGGGTTAGGGATCCCAATAGGGAGACTCCCTCTGGGATAGGGAACCCGATAGAGAGACTCCAGGGATAGCGATCCCGATAGGGAGACTCCCAAGATAGGGATCCCAATAGAGAGACTCCCTTGGGATAGGGATCCCGATAGAGAGACTCCCGGGATAGGGATCCCGATAGAGAGACTCCCTTGGGATAGGGATTCCGATAGAGAGACTCCAGGGATAGGGATCCCGATAGAGAGACTCCCTGGGATAGGGATCCCGATAGAGAGACTCCCCCGGGATAGGGATCCTGATAGAGAGACTCCAGGGATAGGGATCCCGATAGAGACACTCCCTCTGGGATAGGGATCCCGATAGAGAGACTCCCGGGATAGAGATCCCGATAGAGAGACTCCCGGGATAGGGATCCCGGGATAGGCATCCCGATAGAGAGATTCCCTCTGGGATAGAGCTCCCGATAGGGAGACTCCCTCTGGGATAGGGAACCCGATAGAGAGACTACCGGGATAGGGATCCCGATAGAGAGACTCCCTCTGGGATAGGGATCCCGATAGAGAGACTCCCTCTGGGATAGAGCTCCCAATAGAGAGACTCCCTCTGGGATAGGGATCCCGATAGAGAGACTCCCCCAGGATAGGGATCCCGATAGAGAGACTCCCTCTGGGATAGGGATCCCGATAGAGAGACTCCCTCTGGGATAGGGATCCCGATAGAGAGACTCCCTCTGGGATAGAGCTCCCAATAGAGAGACTCCCTCTGGGATAGGGATCCCGATAGAGAGACTCCCCCGGGTTAGGGATCCCGATAGAGAGACTCTCTCTGGGATAGGGATCCCGATAGAGAGACTCCCCCGGGATAGGGATCCCGATAGAGAGACTCCCTCTGGGATAGGGATCCCGATAGAGAGACTCCCCCGGGTTAGGGATCCCGATAGAGAGACTCTCTCTGGGATAGGGATCCCGATAGAGAGACCCCCGGGATAGGGATCCCGATAGAGAGATTCGCCCGGGATAGGGATCCTGATAGAGAGACCCCCTCTGGGATAGGGATCCCGATAGAGAGACTCCCGGGATAGGGATCCCGATAGAGAGACTCCCCCGGGATAGGGATCCTGATAGAGAGACTCCAGGAATAGGGATCCCGATAGAGAGACTCCCTCTGGGATAGGGATCCCGATAGAGAGACTCCCTCTGGGATAGGTATCCCGATAGAGAGACTCCTGGGATAGGGATCCCGATAGAGAGACTCCAGGGATAGGGATCCCGATCAAGAGACTTCCCCGGGACAGGCATCCCGATAGAGAGATTCCCTCTGGGATAGAGCTCCCGATAGAGAGACTCCCTCTGGGATAGGGAACCCGATAGAGAGACTCCCGGGATAGGGATCCCGATAGAGAGACTCCCTCTGGGATAGGGATCCCGATAGAGAGACTCCCTCTGGGATAGGTATCCCGATAGAGAGACTCCTGGGATAGGGATCCCGATAGAGAGACTCCAGGGATAGGGATCCCGATCGAGAGACTCCCTGGGATAGGGATCCCGATAGAGAGACTCCTGGGATAGGGATCCCGATAGAGAGACTCCAGGGATAGGGATCCCGATAGAGAGGCTCCCTCTGGGATAGCGATCCCGATAGAGAGGCTCCCTCTGGGATATGGATCCCGATAGACTCCCTGGGATAGTGATCCCGATAGAGAGACTCCATCTGGGATAGGGCTCCCGATAGAGAGGCTCCCTCTGGGATAGGGATCCCGATAGAGAGGCTCCCTCTGGGATAGGGATCCCGATAGAGAGACTCCCGGGATAGCGATCCCGATAGAGAGACTCCCTCTGGGATAGGGCTCCCGATAGAGAGACTCCAGGGATAGGGATCCCGATAGGGAGACTACCTTTGGGTTAGGGATCCCAATAGGGAGACTCCCTCTGGGATAGGGAACCCGATAGAGAGACTCCAGGGATAGCGATCCCGATAGGGAGACTCCCAAGATAGGGATCCCAATAGAGAGACTCCCTTGGGATAGGGATCCCGATAGAGAGACTCCCGGGATAGGGATCCCGATAGAGAGACTCCCTTGGGATAGGGATTCCGATAGAGAGACTCCAGGGATAGGGATCCCGATAGAGAGACTCCCTGGGATAGGGATCCCGATAGAGAGACTCCCCCGGGATAGGGATCCTGATAGAGAGACTCCAGGGATAGGGATCCCGATAGAGACACTCCCTCTGGGATAGGGATCCCGATAGAGAGACTCCCGGGATAGAGATCCCGATAGAGAGACTCCCGGGATAGGGATCCCGGGATAGGCATCCCGATAGAGAGATTCCCTCTGGGATAGAGCTCCCGATAGGGAGACTCCCTCTGGGATAGGGAACCCGATAGAGAGACTACCGGGATAGGGATCCCGATAGAGAGACTCCCTCTGGGATAGGGATCCCGATAGAGAGACTCCCTCTGGGATAGGGATCCCGATAGAGAGACTTCCCCGGGATAGGGATCCCGATAGAGAGGCTCCCTCTGGGATAGGGATCCCGATAGAGAGACTCCCTCTGGGATAGGGACCCGACAGAGAGACTCTCAGGAGAGGGATCCCGATAGAGAGATTCCCCGTGGGATAGAGATCCCGATAGAGAGACTCCCTCTGGGATAGGGATCCCGATAGAGAGACTCCCTCAGGATAGGGATCCCGATAGAGACACTCCCTCTGGGATAGGGCTCCCGATAGAGACTCTCCCTCTGGGATAGGGATCCCGATAGAGAGACTTCCCCGGGATAGGCAACCCGATAGAGAGACTCCCTCTGGGATAGAGCTCCCGATAGAGAGATTCCCTCTGGGATAGGGATCCTGATAGAGAGACTCCAGGGATAGGGATCCCGATAGAGAGGCTCCCCCGGGATAGGGATCCCGATAGAAAGACTCCCTCTGGGATAGGGATCCCGATAGAAAGACTCCCTCTGGGATAGAGATCCCAATAGAGAGACTCCTTCTGGGATAGGGATCCCGATAGAGAGACCCCCGGGATAGGGATCCCGATAGAGAGACTCGCCCGGGATAGGGATCCTGATAGAGAGACCCCCTCTGGGATAGGGATCCCGATAGAGAGACTCCCGGGATAGGGATCCTGATAGAGAGACCCCCGGGATAGGGATCCTGATAGAGAGGCTCCCCCCGGGATAGGGCTCCCAATAGGGAGACTCCCTCTGGGATAGGGATCCCGATAGAGAGACTCCAGGGATAGGGATCCCGATAGAGAGACTCCCTCTGGGAAAGGGATCCCAATAGAGAGACTCCCTCTGGGATAGGGATCCTGATAGAGAGACTCCCTCTGGGATAGGGATCCCAATAGAGAGACTCCCTCTGGGATAGGGATCCTGATAGAGAGACTCCCTCTGGGATAGGGATCCCGATAGAGAGACTCCCTCTGGGATAGGGATCCCGATAGAGACACTCCCTCTGGGATAGGGATCCCGATAGAGAGACTTCCCCGGGATAGGCATCCCGATAGAGAGACTCCCACTGGGATAGGGATCCCGATAGAGAGACTCCCTCTGGGATAGGGATCCCGATAGAGAGACTCCCCCAGGATAGGGATCCCGATAGAGAGACTCCCTCTGGGATAGGGATCCCGATAGAAAGACTCCCTCTGGGATAGAGATCCCAATAGAGAGACTCCCCCAGGATAGGGATCCCGATAGAGAGACTCCCCCGGGATAGGGATCCCGATAGAGAGACTCCCTCTGGGATAGGGATCCCGATAGAGAGACCCCCGGGATAGGGATCCCGATAGAGAGATTCGCCCGGGATAGGGATCCCGATAGAGAGACCCCCGGGATAGGGATCCCGATAGAGAGATTCGCCCGGGATAGGGATCCTGATAGAGAGACCCCCTCTGGTATAGGGATCCCGATAGAGAGACTCCCGGGATAGGGATCCCGATAGAGAGGCTCCCTCTGGGATAGGGATCCCGATAGAGAGACTCCCCCGGGATAGGGATCCTGATAGAGAGACTCCCTCTGGGATAGGGATCCCGATAGAGAGACTCCCGCTGGGATAGGGATCCCGATAGAGAGACTCCCGGGATAGGGATCCCGATAGAGAGGCTCCCTCTGGTATAGGGATCCCGATAGAGAGACTCCCGGGATAGGGATCCCGATAGAGAGGCTCCCTCTGGGATAGGGATCCCGATAGAGAGACTCCCCCGGGATAGGGATCCTGATAGAGAGACTCCCTCAGGATAGGGATCCCGATAGAGACACTCCCTCTGGGATAGGGATCCCGATAGAGAGACTCCCTCTGGGATAGGGATCCCGATAGAGAGACTCCCTCTGGGATAGAGCTCCCAATAGAGAGACTCCCCCGGGATAGGGATCCCGATAGAGAGACTCCCTCTGGGATAGGGATCCCGATAGAGAGACCCCCGGGATAGGGATCCCGATAGAGAGATTCGCCCGGGATAGGGATCCTGATAGAGAGACTCCCGGGATAGGGATCCCGATAGAGAGGCTCCCTCTGGGATAGGGATCCCGATAGAGAGACTCCCTCTGGGATAGGGATCCCGATAGAGAGACCCCCGGGATAGGGATCCCGATAGAGAGATTCGCCCGGGATAGGGATCCTGATAGAGAGACCCCCTCTGGGATAGGGATCCCGATAGAGAGATTCCCGGGATAGGGATCCCGATAGAGAGGCTCCGTCTGGGATAGGGATCCCGATAGAGAGACTCCCCCGGGATAGGGATCCTGATAGAGAGACTCCAGGGATAGGGATCCCGATAGAGACACTCCCTCTGGGATAGGGATCCCGATAGAGAGACTCCCGGGATAGAGATCCCGATCGAGAGACTCCCGGGATAGGGATCCCGGGATAGGCATCCCGATAGAGAGATTCCCTCTGGGATAGAGCTCCCGATAGGGAGACTCCCTCTGGGATAGGGAACCCGATAGAGAGACTCCAGGGATAGGGCTCCCGATAGAGAGACTTCCCCGGGATAGGCATCCCGATAGAGAGATTCCCTCTGGGATAGGGAACCCGATAGAGAGACTCCTGGGATAGGAATCCCGATAGAGAGACTCCCTCTGGGATAGGGATCCCGATAGAGAGACTCCCTCTGGGATAGGTATCCCGATAGAGAGACTCCTGGGATAGGGATCCCGATAGAGAGACTCCAGGGATAGGGATCCCGATAGAGAGACTCCCTGGGATAGGGATCCCGATAGAGAGGCTCCAGGGATAGGGATCCCGA
Organism: Chiloscyllium plagiosum; assembly: GCF_037043375.1. Lineage (NCBI taxonomy): Eukaryota > Metazoa > Chordata > Chondrichthyes > Orectolobiformes > Hemiscylliidae > Chiloscyllium > Chiloscyllium plagiosum. The sequence continues at coordinate 117,750,989 of NW_028270145.1, forward strand.
TAGAGAGGCTCCCTCTGGCATAGCGATCCCGATAGAGAGGCTCCCTCTGGGATAGGGATCCCGATAGACTCCCTGGGGTAGTGATCCCGATAGAGAGACTCCATCTGGGATAGGGCTCCCGATAGAAAGGCTCCCTCTGGGATAGGGATCCCGATAGAGAGGCTCCCTCTGGGATAGGGATCCAAATAGAGAGACTCCCGGGATAGCGATCCCGATAGAGAGACTCCCTCTGGGATAGGGCTCCCGATAGAGAGACTCCAGGGATAGGGATCCCGATAGGGAGACTACGTTTGGGTTAGGGATCCCAATAGGGAGACTCCCTCTGGGATAGGGAACCCGATAGAGAGACTCCAGGGATAGCGATCCCGATAGGGAGACTCCCAAGATAGGGATCCCAATAAAGAGACTCCCTTGGGATAGGGATCCCGATAGAGAGACTCCCGGGATAGGGATCCCGATAGAGAGACTCCCTTGGGATAGAGATTCCGATAGAGAGACTCCAGGGATAGGGATCCCGATAGAGAGACTCCCTGGGATAGGGATCCCGATAGAGAGACTCCTGGGATAGGGATCCCGATAGAGAGACTCCCCCGGGATAGGGATCCTGATAGAGAGACTCCAGGGATAGGGATCCCGATAGAGACACTCCCTCTGGGATAGGGATCCCGATAGAGAGACTCCCGGGATAGAGATCCCGATAGAGAGACTCCCGGGATAGGGATCCCGGGATAGGCATCCCGATAGAGAGATTCCCTCTGGGATAGAGCTCCCGATAGGGAGACTCCCTCTGGGATAGGGAACCCGATAGAGAGACTACCGGGATAGGGATCCCGATAGAGAAGCTCCCTCTGGGATAGGGATCCCGATAGAGAGACTCCCCGAGGATAGTGATCCCGATAGAGAGACTTCCCCGGGATAGGGATCCCGATAGAGAGGCTCCCTCTGGGATAGGGATCCCGATAGAGAGACTCCCCTGGGATAGGGACCCGATAGAGAGACTCCCTCTGGGATAGGGAACCCGATAGAGAGACTCCCCCAGGATAGGGATCCCGATAGAGAGACTCCCTCTGGGATAGGGATCCCGATAGAGAGACTCCCGGGATAGGGATCCCGATAGAGAGATTCGCCCGGGATAGGGATCCTGATAGAGAGACCCCCTCTGGGATAGGGATCCCGATAGAGAGACTCCCGGGATAGCGATCCCGATAGAGAGGCTCCCTCTGGGATAGGGATCCCGATAGAGAGACTCCCGGGATAGCGATCCCGAAAGAGAGACTCCCCTGGGATTTTTTTTAGATTTTTTTAGATTACATTACAGTGTGGAAACAGGCCCTTCGGCCCTACAAGTCCACACCGACCCGCCGAAGCGTAACCCACCCATGCCCCTACATTTACCCCTTACCTAACACTACGGGCATTTTAGCATGGCCAATTCACCTGACCCTGCACATCTTTGGACTTTGGGAGGAAACCGGAGCACCCGGAGGAAACCCACGCAGACACGGGGAGAATGTGCAAACTCCACACAGTCAGTCGCCTGAGTCGGGAATTGAACCCGGGTCTCTGGCGCTGCGAGGCAGCAGTGCTAACCACTGTGCCACCGTGCCGCCCACCGTGCCGGGATCTATAGGGATCCCGATAGAGAGACTCCCTCTGGGATAGGGATCCCGATAGAAAGACTCCCGGGATAGGCATCCCGATAGAGAGACTCCCTCTGGGATTGGGATCCCGATAGAGAGACTCCCGGGATAGGGATCCCGATAGAGAGACTCCCTTTGGGATAGGGATCCCGATAGACAGACTCCCTCTGGGATAGGAATCCTGATAGAGAGATTCCTGGGATAGGGATCCCAATAGAGAGACTTCCCCGGGATAGGGATCCCGATAGAGAGACTCCCTGGGATAGGGATCCCGATAGAGAGACACCCCCAGGATAGGGCTCCCGATAGAGCGACTCCCCTGGGATTGGGCTCCCGATAGAGAGACTCCCCTGGGATAGGGATCCCGATAGAGAGACACCCCCAGGATAGGGCTCCCGATAGAGAGACTCCCTTTGGGATAGGGATCCCAATAGACAGACTCCCTCTGGGATAGGGATCCCGATAGAGAGACTCCCTCTGGGATAGGGGTCCCGATAGAGAGACTCCCTCTGGGATAGGGATCCCGATAGAGAGACTCCCCCGGGATAGCGATCCCGATAGAGAGACTCCCAGGATAAGGATCCCGATAGAGAGAATCCCGGGATAGGGATCCCGATAGAGAGACTCCCCCGGGATAGTGATCCCGATAGAGAGACTTCCTCTGGAATAGGGATCCCGATAGAGAGACTCCCCCAGGATAGGGATCCCGATAGAGAGACTCCCTCTGGGATAGGGATCCCGATAGAGAGACTCCCGGGATAGGGATCCCGATAGAGAGACTCCCCCTGGATAGGGATCCCGATAGAGAGGTTCCCTCTGGGATAGGGATCCCGATTGAGAGACTCCCTCTGGGATAGGGATCCCGATAGAGAGACTCGCTCTGGGATAGGGATCCCGATAGAGACTCTCCCAGGATAGGGATCCCGATAGAGACGCTCCCGGGATAGGGATCCCGATAGAGAGACTCCCTCTGGGATAGGGATCCCGATAGAGAGACTCCCCCGGGATAGGGATCCCGAAAGAGAGACTCCCCGGAATAGGGATCCCGATAGAGAGACTCCCGGGATAGGGATCCCGATAGAGAGACTCCCTCTGGGATAGGGCTCCCGATAGAGAGACTCCCGGGATAGGCATCCCGATAGAGAGACTCCCTCTGGGATTGGGATCCTGATAGAGAGACTCCAGGGATAGGGATCCCGATAGAGAGACTCCCTCTGGGATAGGGCTCCCGATAGAGAGACTCCCGAGATGGGGATCCCGATAGAGAGACTCCCCTGGGATAGGGATCCCGATAGAGAGATTCCTGGGATAGGGATCCCGATAGAGAGACTCCTGGGATAGGGATCCCAATAGAGAGACTTCCCCGGGATAGGGAACCCGATAGAGAGACTCCCTTTGGGATAGGGATCCCGATAGAGAGACTCCCTCTGGGATAGGGATCCCGATAGAGAGACTCCTGGGATCGGGATCCCAATAGAGAGACTTCCCCGGGATAGGGATCCCGATAGAGAGACTCCCTGGGATAGGGATCCCGATAGAGAGGCTCCCCCGGGATAGGGATCCCGATAGAGAGACTCCCTGGGATAGGGATCCCGATAGAGAGACTCCCCTGGGATAGGGATCCCGATAGAGAGACTCCTGGGATAGGGATCCCGATAGAGAGACTCCTGGGATAGGTGGTTGAATGAGTGAAGCAAGTATAGAGTGTGCTGGAGAAACTCAGCAGGTCTGGCAGTGTCTGTAGGGAGAGAAACAGTGTTAATGTTTCAAGTATGATATGAGTCTTCCACAATTTTCTTGCTTTATTTTTGATTAATGGATGGGATTTTTAATCTTTATCCTAGTTGCCCCTTGAGAAGGTGGGGGTGAGCTGCCTTCTTGACCCGCTGCAGTCCATGTGCTGTGGGTAGACCCACAATGCCCTTAGGGAGGGAATTCCAGGATTCTGACCCAGTGACCCTGAAGGAACGACGATATATTTCCAAGTCAGGATGGTGAGGGGCTGGGAGGGGAACTTGCAGGGGGTGGTGTTCCCATGTATCTGCTGCCCTTGTCCTTCTCGATGGAAGTGGGTGTGGGTTTGGAAGGTGCTGTCTGAGGGTCTTTGGTGTTTATTTGGTGAGTCCAGTTGAGTCTCTGGTGAATGGTAACCCCCAAGATGTTGACAGTGGAGCGTTAAGTGATGGTAACCCCATTGAATGTTAAGGGGCGATGATTAGGTTGTCTCTCGTTGGAGATGGTGATAATGGTTGCATGCTCACCATGAGGCTAACAGTTTCATTCAGATTTTTATTGAATTCAAATTCCAAAATCTGCATTGAGGCACATTTGGAGGGTGATAGGCAGGGTACGGTGATTGGGTTTAACCCCTGCTATCACCCACACAGGATTCATCACTGCCCTGTGTCTGCCTGCAGCCTCTCCCTTCTGCAGTCGTTATGAAGAGAAATGGAAAGGGCAGCTCCTGACTCAGTACACGGGGAAACCTCCTCATTGAGTCCGGAATGGCTCCATCAGCAGTTTGACATTTACATGCCCTCCATCCCCCTGCATTCTTCAATCTTCCGATTCATCACCGTTTTATTTTTATTTGTCCTTGGCCGCTCAAACAGCCCTTTCTCCAAATTAATTTAAATTCCACTGAGCCCAGCAATCCCCCCACAAGCCAATAGCAGCTTTTATTTAAAGCTGTCACTGAAATGGCAAGAATGAAAGCTTCAGAAAGAAGCTGAGTTTCACTGGCAGTACATATCAGCCTTTGTGTAAGTCAGTTCCCCCCACTCTCTCCACATCCCCGCACTCTGGAAGACTGTCGCCTTGTTCCTTTGAGCTGCAGTTTGCATTTTAATATTCACCAGTCTTACAGGGAACGAAACAAATTCTTAAAGAGGAAGGAATAGTCCTAGTAACAAGGGACTGCACATATTGTGAGACACGGAGACTGGGATTGTACATCCAGCAGAGACTGTGAGAGAGAATGACTCGATGTGATTGAAGCTGTGCAGGGTGCTGTTTCAGGAGGGTCTGTCATTGGGCTGAGGCTCAATACAATGTGGACCAGAGGGAAAGATGAGCGAGAATTTTGTTTTTTTCCTCATCAGCTTGTTGTGGTGACAAAGCCCTCTGCCTTAAAGGGCAGTGGAAAGAGAATCAATGAGAACTTACTAAGGGAATTTGGACAAGTACTTCAAAAGGAAGGATTGGCCGGGCTGTGGGGGAAGGGAGGGGAACGAATCAGATAACTCGTACAAAGAGTAGGAACAAGCTCAATGAGCTCCTCATGTGCTGTCCCAGTCCCAGACAGTGTAGAGGGAGCTTTACTCTTTACTTTATCGAGTTTACTCTTTATTGAGTTCTTCGAGAAGGTGACCAAACAGATGGATGAGGGTAAAGTGGTTGATGTGGTGTATATGGATTTCAGTAAGGTGTTTGATAAGGTTCCCCACGGAAGGCTGTTGCACAAAATACAGAGGCATGGGATTGAGGGTGGTTTAGTGGTTTGGGTCAGAAATTGGCCAGCTGAAAGAAGACAGAGGGTGGTGGTTGATGGGAAATGTTGATCGTGGAGTTCAGTTACTAGTGGGGTACCGCAAGGACCTGTTTTGGGGCCACTGCTGTTTGTCATTTTTATTTACGACCTGTATGAGGGTGTAGAAGGGTAGGTTAGTAAATTTGCAGACGACACTAATGTCAGTGGAGTTGTGGATAGTGACAAAGGATGTTGTAGGTTACAGAGAGACATAGATAAGCTGCAGAGCTGGGCTGAGAGGTGGCAAATGGAGTTTAATGTGGACAAGTGTGAGGTGATTCACTTTGATCGGAGTAACCAGAATGCAAAGTACTGGGCGAATGGTAAGATTCTTGGTCGTGTAGATAAGCAGAGAGATCTTGGTGTCCAGGTACACAGATCCCTGAAAGTTGCCACCCAGGTTGACAGGGTTGTTAAGAAGGCATACGGTGTGTTGACTTTTATAGGTAGAGGGATATTTTCTGAGCCATGAGGTCATGCTGCAGCCATACAAAACTCTGGTACGGCCGCACGTGGAGTATGGTCACCGCATTTTCGGAAGGAAGTGGAAGCTTTGGAAAGGGTTCAGAGGAGATTTACTAGGATGTTGTCTGGTATGGAGGGTAGGTCTTACAGGGAAAGGGTGAGGGCCTTGAGGCTGTTATCATCATAGAGAAGAAGGTTGAGAGGTGACTTAATAGAGACATATAAGATAATCAGAGGGTTAGATAGGGTGGGCAGGGAGAGCCTTTTTCCTCAGATAGTGATGGCGAACACGAGGGGACATAGCTTTAAATCGATGAGTGATAGATATAGGGCAGATGTCAGAGGTAGGTTCTTTACTCAGAGAGTAATAGGGGACGTGGAACGGCCTGCCTGCAACAGTAGTAGACTCACCAAATTTAAGGGCATTTAAATGGTCATTGGATAGACATATGGATGAGAATGGAATAGTGTAGGTTAGCTGGGCTTCAGTTTGGTTCCACAGGTTGGTGCAACATCGAGGGCCGAAGGGCCTGTACTGCACTGTAATGTTCTATGTTACTGTGCTGTCCCTGTCCTGGGAGTGTTTGATGGGGACAGTGTAGGGGGAGCTTTACTCTGTATCTAACCCTGTGCTGTCCCTGTCCTGGGAGTGTTTGATGGGGACAGTGTAGAGGGAGCTTTACTCTGTATCTAAACCCATGCTGTCCCTATGCTGGGAGTATTTGATAGGGGATAGTGTAGAGAAGGCAGCTCACCCCCACCTTCTCAAGGGGCAACTAGGGACGGGCAATAAAATAAAGCGACACTTACGTCTTTGAAAGAATAATTTAGAAAAATGATTCCGACTTCCTCAATCTGCTGTCAAACCTGTCTCCTCGTTCCCTATCTTCTGGTCCTCTCCTCCCCCACTGTCACTCAGCTTTGAATTTATAAAACAGCCAATGGGATGGGCATTGAGATTCACTTCTCATTGAGGAGGATTCCCAAGAGTGTACATTGCCTTAAAATCAGGGTCAGACTATCCTGAAATCTACAGGCATGTTTTCCCACCACACGGCAGTGGATTTCTGGAACTCTCTGCTACAACAGGCTGCAGATGCTGGGGAGCACTTGGCATTCTGAGACTGACAGTTATTTCTGGGTTCATGCTGTCACAGATTATCAGATAGATGGGCTGAATGGCCTGCTGCAGTATCCAATGCTCAGATTGCCTTATCGGTGATGCCTGGTTCTCTGGGAAGGCTGTTCCGTGTTTGATATGATCAGTTTTAGCTTCTGTTTGAGGGGAGTGTTGAGTTGGCAGCTGCTGGTCATCAGTCAGTGAATCATTTTTCACATCCTGCCCTGACATCCGTCCTACAATGATCACCCATCGAGCAGTGGAATGGCCACGCCCTGCTAGCTCTGGCATTTCACTGCTGGCTCCCTCGGTGGCCTCAGCTCCCGAGCGCAGGGTCAGGATTATCCCAGTATCCATCCCGAGCTGTAATAACCTTCACAAACCTGAGGGACTGCATCTGACAGGGGATTATTCACCGATCTGCAATAGTCCTGCTCCACTCATAAAATTATACAGCACAGAAACAGACCCTTCGGTCCAACTCGTCCATGCCGATCTGATATCCTAACCATCCAGCCCCATTTGTTCCTCCAAACCCTTCCTATTCATATACCCATCCAAATGCCTTTTAAATGTTGCAATTGTACCAGCCTCCACCACTTCCTCTGGCAGCTCATTCCATACACGTACCACCCTGTGTGTGAAAACGTTGCCCCCTTAGGTCTCTTTTATATCTTTCCCCTCTCACCCTAAACCTATGCCCTCTAGTTCTGGACTCCCCGCCCCCAGGGAAAAGACCTTGTCTATTTATCCTATCCATGCCCCTCATGATTTTATAAACCTCTATAAGGTCACCCCTCAGCCTCCGACGCTCCAGGGAAAACAGCCCCAGCCTGTTCAACCTCTCCCTGTAGCTCAGACCCTCCAACCCTGGCAACATCCTTGTAAATCTTTTCTGAACCCTTTCAAATTTCACAATGTCTTTGCTGTAGTGAGGTGATCAGAACTGAATGCAATTTTCCAACAGTGGCCTAACCAATGTCCCGTACAGCTGCAACATGACCTCCCAACTCCTGTACTCAATACTCTGATCAATGGTGGCAAGCATTCGAAATGCCTGCTTCACTATCCTATCTACCTGCGGCTCTCAAGGAACTGTGCATCTTTACCCATAGATCGGCAATACTCCAAGGGTCCCTATCATAAACTGTGCAAGTCCTGCCCTGATTTGCCTTTCCAAAATGCAGCACCTCGCATTTATCTAAATTAAACTCCATCTGCCACTCCTTGCCCCATCGGTCCATTCTGATCAAGGTGACCTTCCTCACTGTCAACTGCACCTCCAATTTTGGTCTCATCTGTAGACTGTGCCTCCTATATTCACATCCAAATCATTTACAAAATGACGAAATGCAGTGGACCCAGCACTGATCCTTATGGCACACCGCTGGTTACAGGCCTCTAGTCTGAAAAACAACCCTCCACCACCACCCTCTGTGTCCTCCCTTCAAGGCAATTTTGTGTCCAATTGGCTAGCTCTCCCTGTCTTCCATGTGATCTAACCTTACTAACCAGTCTAACACGCAGAACCTAGTTGAACACTTTGCTGAAGTCCGTTTAGAGAATATCTTCTCCTCTGCCTATCAAACGTCTTCAAAACACTCAATCAAGTTAGTGAGAGACAATTTCCCACACTCAGCCATGGTGACTATCCCTAATCAGTCCTTGCCTTTCCAAACACATGTACATCCTGTCCCTCAGGATTCCCTCCAACAACTTGCCCACCACCGAGGTCAGGCTCACCGGTCTATAGTTCCCTGGCTTGTCTTCACCGCCCTTGGCACCACGTTAGCCAACCTCCAGTCTTCCGGCACCTCACCTGTGACTATCGATGATACAAATATCTCAGCAAGAGGCCCAGCAATCACTTCTCTAGCTTCCCACAGAGTTCTAGGGTACACCTGATCAGGTCCTGGGGATTTATCCAGTTTTAACCATTTCAAGACATCCAGCACTTCCTCCTCTCTATCGGGTGTGTGGGGTGAGGGTGGGTGGTAGTGAAGGGTGTGGGGGGTGAGGGTGGGTGGAAGTGAAGGGTGTGGGGTGAGGGTGGGTGGTAGTGAAGGGTGTGGGGGGTGAGGGTGGGTGGGAGTGAAGGATGTGGGGGGTGAGGGTGGGTGGGAGTGAAGGGTGTGGGGGGGTGAGGGTGGATGGGAGTGAAGGGTGTGGGGGGGTGAGGGTGGATGGGAGTGAAGGGTGTGGAGGGTGAGGGTGTGTGGGAGTGAAGGGCGAGGGTGGGTGGGAGTGAAGGGTGTGGGGGTGTGAGAGTGGATGGGAGTGATGGTTGTGGAGGGTGAGGGTGGGTGGGAGTGAAGGGTGTGGGGGGTGAGGGTGGGTGGGAGTGAAGGGTGTGGGGGGTGAGGGTGGGTAGGAGTGAAGGGTGTGTGGGGGTGAGGGTGGGTGGGAGTGAAGGGTGTGGGGGAGTGAAGGGTGTGGGGAGGTGAGGGTGGGTGGGAGTGAAGGGTGTGTGGGGGTGAGGGTGGGTGGGAGTGAATGGTGTGGGGGGGTGAGGGTGGGTGGGAGTGAAGGGTGTGGGGGGTGAGGGTGGGTGGGAGTGAAGGGTGTGGGGGTGAGGGTGGGTAGGAGTGAAGGGTGTGTGGGGGTGAGGGTGGGTGGGAGTGAAGGGTGTGTAGGGGTGAGGGTGGGTGAGAGTGAAGGGTGTGGGGGGTGAGGGTGGGTGGGAGTGAAAGGTGTGTAGGGGTGAGGGTGGGTGAGAGTGAAGGGTGTGGGTGGGTGGGAGTGAAGGATGTGGGGGGTGAGGGTGGGTGAGAGTGAAGGGTGTGGGGGGGACCAATGGCTATGCCAGGGTTTGAGTCGAGGTCTCCAGAACATTCCCTGAGTTTGAGGATTTCTGGTCATTGAGTGGAATGGAAAGATGTCGGGAGACTGTGGATGAGGCTGAGGGATATGGGAAATGGAACTGAGGAGGAGTGGGTGGGTTAGACACGGCAATGTGATTTTAATTCTCCTGAATATTATGGTCAGGATGTCGGTCATCTCCCCCTTTACCCTGGGAGGGACGGATTCCCTCTCCTGTATATATCCCATGAGCATTGCTACCACTGCCCTGGGCTACAACAGACCTCTCTCTCAGTGCCTCTGAGGGGACAGTTGGTGTTTCAAAGATTATCCTGTTGTTGTTCTGTCCTGATGTCTGGGGGCAGACATTCCAGAGCGGTCCTGGTGTAGTCACTAACCAATATCATGATTGAGTTTCGGAACCATGAGGTCATGCTGCAGCTGTACAAAACTCTGGTGCAGCCACACTTGGAGTATTGAGTACAGTTCTGGTCACTGCATTGTGGGAAGGATGTGGAGCTTTGGAAAGGGTTCAGAGGAGATTTACTGGGATGTTGCCTGGTATGGAGGGAAGGTCTTATGGGGAAAGGCTGAGGGACTTGAGGCTGTTTTCATTAGAGAGAAGATCGAGAGGTGACTTAATTGAGACGTATAAGAGCATATTTTCTATTTATATGTTTGGGTTCCTTTAGGTTGGTGATGTCCTGTCCTGTGGTGATGTCATTTCCTGTTATTTTTCTCAGGGGTGGTAAATTGGGTCCAAGTCAATGTGTTTGTTGATAGAGTTCCGGTTGGAATGCCATGCTTCAGGGAATTCTTGTGCGTGCCTTTGTTTGGCTTGTCCTAGGATGGATGTGTTGTCCCAGTCGAAGTGGTGTCCTTCCTCATCTGTATGTCAGGAGAGAGTAAGATCATGTCGTTTTGTGGCTAATTGATGTTCATGTTTCCTGGTGGCTAGTTTTCTGCCTGTTTGTCCAATGTAGTGTTTGTTACAGTCCTTGCACGGTATTTTGTAAACGACATTAGTTTTGTTTGTTGTCTGTAGGGGATCTTTCAAGTTCATTAGCTGCTGTTTTAGTGTGTTGGTGGGTTTGTGGGCTACCATGATGCCAAGGGGCCTGAGTAGTCTGGCAGTCATTTCCGAGATGTCTGATGTAGGGGAGAGTGGCTAGGGTTTCTGGACGCGTTTTGTTGCTTGTTTGGGTTTGTTGCTGAGAACTCGGCGGACTGTGTTCTCTGGGTACCCATCCTTTTTGAACACACTGTTCCTCTAACCCTTTTCCATCCATGTACCTGACAAATGTCTTTTTAATTTTGTAAATGTACCTGCATCTACCACTTCCTCTGGCAGTTCATTCCACACATGAAACACCCTCTGGGTGAAAAAGTTGTCCCTCAGGTGCCCTTTCCCTTCTCACCATAAATTATGCTGTCTAGTTTTGGATTCCCCTACCCTGGGGAAAAGACCTTTTCTATTTCCCTGATCTAAGCCCCTCATGATTTTATCACTTTCTATAACGTCACTGTTCAGCCTCCAGTGCTCCAGGGGGAAAAGTCCCAGGCTTATACAGCATCTGTTTATAAATCGAACCCCCCAGTCCCGGCAACATCCTTGGAAATCTTTCCCTCTCCAGTTTAATAACATCCTTCCTGTAGCAGGGTGACCAGAACTGGACACAGTACCTCAAAACATGGCCTCACCAATGTCCTGTACAGCTGCAACATGACCTCCCAACTCCTGTACTCAGTGCTGTGACCACTGACGGAAGCATGCCAAATGCCATCTTCACCCCCTGTCACCTTTTGGTGCCACTTTCAAGGAACTATGTACCTACACCCCTAGTATGCCCCAGGGACATATTATTAACTACATAAATCCTGCCCTAATTTTCCTTATCAAAATGCAGCACCTCACATTTATCTGAATTAAACTCCATTTGCCACTCCCCGCCCATTGGTCCATCCGATCGACATCCCGTCCAGCACTATATCACCAATTTTGGTGTCATCCTCAAACTTGCTAACCACGCTTCCTATATTTTCATCCAACCTATTATATAAATGTCGAACAACAATGGACCCAGCACCGATCCTTGTGGCACACCGCTGGTCACAGGCCTCTAGTCTGAGTAACAACCCTCCATCACCATACTCTCTCTCCCACCTTCAAGCCAATTTTGTAGCCAATTGACAGACTCACCTCGATCCCATGTGATCTATCTAACCTTGGTCAGCAGTCTACCATGCGAGACCTTGTCAAAGACCATGTGGACAACGTCTACTGCTCTGCCCTCCTCTATTTTCTTGGTCACTTCCTCCAAAAACTCAATCAAGTTTGTGAGACATGATTTCCCACGCACAAAGCCATGTTGACTATCCCTAATGAGTCCTTGCCTTTCCAAATACATGTACATCCTGTCCCTCAGGATTCCCTCCAACAACTTACTCTCCACTATAGCAGATGGTAAAATTTGAATTCAATAAAAAAATCTGGAATTTAGAGTCTAATCATTGTCAACTCTCAGGAAAACCCATCTGGGTCACTAATGTCCTTTAGGGAAGGAAACTGCCTTCCTTACCTGGTCTGGCCTACACGTGACTCCAGTCCCACAGCAATGTGGATAACTCTTAACTAGTCCCTGGGATGGGCTGACTCTACCAGCCAGCGAAACCCTCATCCCATGAATGAATAAAAATTAATGTCATCTTCTTCCTCCCTTTTGTTTGTTCAGTTATCCTCTGCTGGCTTTTAAAGGTTTCCCAATCCTCTGGCTTCACACTAATCTTCACCACATTGTCTGTTTCTCCTTTTGTTTTTATGGTGTCCCTGACTTCCCCTGTCAGCCATAGCTGCCTCATCCTCTCCTTAGAATATTTCTTCTTCCTTGGGATGTATTTCTGCTCTGCCTCCCGAATTACCCTGGAATCCCCTGCCATTGCTGTTCCACCATGTTCCCCACTCAGCTCCCCTTCCAATCCACTCTGGCCAGCTCCTCCCTCATGCTTTTGTCGTTATCTTTACTCAGTTGTAATCCTGTTACATCTGTTTCCAGTTTCTCCCTCTCAAACTGCAGGGTGAATTCTCTCACATTATGATCACTCCTTGAGCTCCCGAATCCAATCTGCCTGATTACACGGCACCAAATCTCGAATTGCCTGTCCCCAAGTGGGCTCTCCAAAACACACCTTGGAGATATTCCACAACTTCCTTCTCTTGGACTTGGTTCCCATCCTGATTTTCCCAGTCCACCTGCATATTGAAGTCCCCCGTGGTTAATGTGACAGTGCCTTTTCTAGCTGCTGATTTATTTTCTTTCCCTGATGTCTGCTCAGATGCCTGGTCACAGCTCCCAACAGCGTCTTTTTTTCCTTTTGCTGTTCCTCAACTCTATCCACACAGAGTCTACCCCTTCTGATTCTAAATCACATTTTGCTATCAATTTAATTTTATTTCTCACTAACAAGGCAACTCTCCCCCTCCTTTAAGGGCTTTTGCCCGAAACGTCGATTTTACTGCTCCTCGGATGCTGCCTGAACTGCTGTGCTCTTCCAGCACCACTAATCCAGAATCTGGTTTCCAGCATCTGCAGTCATTGTTTTTACCCCCTTTTTAACTCTTCCCCCTCCTCCCATCTGCCTGCCCTTTCGACAGGATGTGTATCTTTGGATATTTAATTCCCAGCCCTGATCCCCTTCCAGCCACATCTCTGTGATACTCACAGCATTATCCCTGCCCATTTCAATTGGCGATACAAGCTCATTCACCTTGTTCCATATACTGTGTTTATTACAGCACATGGTGTTCACTCTAGTTTAAAAGGATGAGGGTATCTCAGAGAAACAGAATTCTTAAAGGGATAGACCAAGGAAATACAGGAAGGATGGTTCCCCTGGAGCCAGGGACACAGTCTCAAACCCTTTAGTATGAGGAAGAATTTATTCATTCATGCAAATTAGAGGCAGCAGTAAACCATCCAGCCCATCGGGTCAGTTCCACTGTTCAATATGGTCATGGTTATTCCCTCAAATTCACATTCTCACACCCACCTGATAACCTCTTTTAAAAAATCACACAACACCAGGTTATAGCCCAACAGGTTTATTTGGAAGCACTGTCTTTCGGAGCGACGCTCCTTCATCAGGTGGTTGTAGAGTATAAGATTGTAAGACACAGTAAATGTTTTCAGTGTGATGTAACTGAAATTACATACTGAAAAAGACCTGGATTGTTTGTTAAGTCTCTCATCTTTGAGAATGAACATGTTGGTTTCAGTTATTTCATATGTAAATCACAGAACTTTTATAAAGTTACATTCTCAAGTGAACTTTAACACGAGGTGTCATGTCGGTGTGAGGTGCTCTGTGTGTGCATGTGTGATTCTGTAAATCCCTTTTTTAGATTAAATCAGACTGAACATTATAGCACAGACAGAGATCACAGGGGCTAACACCTTTAACATTATCTGGGCTGACACCAGTTGTTACAGTTAACCTGAGAATATAACTTTTATATTAAAAAAGCTTTGCGATGTACACATGAAAGAAGTGAAACTATCATGGTATTTGAACAGATGAAAAGTTCAACAAGCAAGCAAGGTATTTTTCAATGTATAATTTCGGGTACATGTAAACGTTTGCTATGAATTCTGTGTCTCATAGTTGTGTCCTCCACAACCACCTGATGAAGGAGGGACACTGCGAAAGCTAGTGCTTCCAATTAAACCTGTTGGACTATAACCTGGTGTTGTGTGATTTTTAACTTTGTACACCCCAGTCCAACACCGGCATCTCCAAATCATGACAGTAATCTCTGGAATTCTCAACCTCAGAAGCTCAGGTACTGAGTATGTTCCAGACTATCACACTATCACACTCACTGTCACACTCTCACTGTCACTGTTACACTCACTCTCACTGTCACACACAGTATCAGACTCACTGTCACACTCACTATCACTCTCTCTCCACATTCATTATCACTCTGTCTTCACACTATCACTCATGTCCTTTAGGGGAGGAAGCTGCCATCCTGACCTGGTCTGGCCATCATGTGACTCCAGACCCACAGCAATGATGGTTGACTCTTAACTGTTCTTTAGGTAATTAGGGATGGGCAATAAGTACTGGCTCAGCCAGCGATGCCCTTGTCCTGTGAATGAATAGAGAAATCTCACTGTCACACTCCTGATCCCACTCACTGTGTACAGGGTTGGGTGAGTAAGGCAACTGAGCCAATGCTGGGGTTAATGACCTTGGAAGGGAGGGGTCCACTTTTGTAAAGTTTTTAATTGCCTTCTTTATCGAGGATTTCCCATGTGCAGGAAGCTGTAAATATTTGCAGAGAACTGAATAATTCCTCCATTCCTCTCTTGTCAAATCTAGAAATTTCTCTGGCCTCCCGTCGCTCACTAATTCAAACAGGCTTGTGTTAGTCTCGATGGTTGTCATAGAGACGTATTAAACAGAGTAAATCATTCTTGTAAAATCTAAAACAGGCCCCAAGGTAATACAGCATCTCCTGTCATCGAGATTCAGGACAAAAACACCTTTAGACTGAATTGTTTACCACTTGGGACCATCCAGAATTTTACAGAACATCAGGATTAAGCATTTCAACCAGAAAGGATGGGCCAGGAACACTGCTCCTGAGAAATGTATTCCAGATAGGGACAGATGAATGGGCCTACTTCCTATTCTTGCGTAATAGGCTCGGAGAGAGGGCTGAATGGCCTCCCCCTGTTCCTGTGTAACTGACTCAGTAGGGGACTGAATAGCCCCCTGCAATGCTGATACATCTTGTTCCTAGTTAAAGGTCCCCTCTGGGTGTTGCCTGTTGGAAGGGCAGGGTAAAATGCCGCAGTGAGGGATGGGGACAGTATTAGAGAGGGAGTCACACTGACAAGTGAAGCTCTCTGTATTCCAGTCCTGACTGGATCAACAAGGTGGAAATGTGTTGCTGGAAAAGCGCAGCAGGTCAGGCAGCATCTAGGGAACAGGAGAATCGACGTTTCGGGCATTAGCCCTTCATTCCTGAAGAAGGGCTTATGCCCGAAACGTCGATTCTCCTGTTCCCTAGATGCTGCCTGACCTGCTGCGCTTTTCCAGCAACACATTTCCAGCTCTGATCTCCAGCATCTGCAGACCTCACTTTCTCCTCCTGGATCAACAAAGTACAGAGCTCACTCTGGGTAAACATACACCTTTCCTGCTGCCTCTGTCAAAGTGTTCACCTTGGAGTCAGAGTGAGTGACGGCTGGTCGCAGTTGGGGCTGTTTGAGGATGACCTTAAAGGGACAGCTGTTAACCTGGAAGAGTGAGATGTGGACACACAAGAGAACAGGGGTCTCCTGGCCCTGTCAATCCACCGTTAAAGGTGTCCACCCTGACAAATGTGAGAACCACTGGGATTTCCGTCCAATAGCAGGAGGAGGCGGAGGTGTCCATTCCTGTATCAGGGCATTATCAGGCGTGTGGGAGCGGAGAATGTGGAGCGGACGTGGGACAGGCTGGAGGGGCCGAATGGCCTATTCCTGCCTTCATTTTGGACATGGAAGGGTTTGTCGTGTTGTGGTCGGGGTTGCGGTGAGGGTGGTGTCTGAACTGAGGGCAGCGTCTCCGAATAAAGGCAGGGATTGAGAACTGGGAAACGGAGTCTCAGGGTAAGGGGCATTTAGGGCTAAGATGAGGAGAGGTATCTTCACTCAGGGTGGCGGGGGGGTGGAGCGGGGGAGGTGAACCTTTGGTATTCCTTGCCCCAGGGTGACAGTGGAATCTCAGTCACTGAGTATGCTCAAGGTAGGAGGTGATAGATTTCTACAGACCAACAATATGAAGGGGATAGAGTGGGGAAATGGTGTTGAGTGATAGGGTCAGCCACGGTCTCACTGAATAACAAAGCAATGGGTAGGATGGAGTGAGAGAGGGCACACAGCCAGTGCCACATTCCAACCCAGAATCTTCTGATTGGGGGGTGGTATGGGTTGCTATGGTGATGGTGGTTAAGTTCCTGGCACCAACCCTGATGACGCGTGTATCTGGGCGCTCCATGACATCATCCTCGGGCTCTGACACCCTTCTGCCCATCAGATCTGTACTGTCACAAATACACTCCCACCTATACCCACCTCACTTCCCCACCCCAGACCCATAGCCTTGAATGTTATGACATTCCAGATGCTCATCCAAGTTCTTTCTAAACGTTGTGAGGCTTCCCCCCTCCCCGACAGTGTGTTCAGACCCTCACCGCTCTCAATTACCGTCTAATCCTCCTGCCTTTCGATTTAAGATGATGCCCCCCTCACTATTGATCCCCGAGGGGGCACACTGCTTCCTATCCACTGTGCCCATGCCCCTCATCATCCTATACACCCCCCCCCCCCCCGCCCCACTCCATCAGGAGCCCCCTCAGCCTTCCCTGCTCTGAAGGAAATGGCCCGAGCTGTGCATCCTCCAACTTAATATTGCGATGATATTGACCACCACCCCCAGCCCGCACCCCCCCACACAGTGGCCGGTGGTAGTGAGGGGGGAGATTAATTCCCAGGGTTTATACGCAGAGCCAGGGGAGGAGGAGGGGAGGCCGGTGCTGAGGAGGGGGCACTCAGCTGGTGGCTGGGGAGCGAGGGGTGGTGGAGGTCGTTTTTGAGTGGAAGGGGAGTGACCGATGACCTGAGTCTGACATCAGTAAGAGAGGAGACACTCTGTAATGAGGATATGAGGAGGGAGGTCTCAAACATGGCACAAGGGAACTGGATTTGTGCAGTTACATGATACAGACATGAACAGAGGAACGTTGCAGTCCCAAAGCAGTTGAAGGAGCTGTGTGTACAGTTTTGGGCTCCTTTACCTGAGGAAGGATATTCTGGGTGTGGAGGGAGTGCCGCAGAGGTTCCCAGACTGAATCCTGGGATAGCAGGACCAATGTACAAAGGGAGACTGGACCAGTTGGACTATACCCGTAAAATTCAAATAGGACCAGACAGGGTAAACACACAAAGGATGTTCCTGATGGTGGGCCCGTCCAGAACCAGGGAGACACAGTCTAAGGATACGAGGTGAACCATTTCAGACCGAGATGGGGAGGAATGTCTTCCCCCGGAGAGTGGGGAGCCTGGGGGGGGGGGGGGGGGGGGGGGTTCTCTGCTACAGAAAGAGGTTAAGGCCAAAACATTGGATGTTTTTGAGAAGGGGGTGGATAGAGTTCCTTGGGTAAAGGGATAGAGGGCACGGGGATAAAACAGGAACAGGGCACTGAGTTGGAGGATGAGCCATGAATGGCTGAACAGGCTGGAAGAGTTATTCACTTCAAGGTCCTCTCTCAGGGATAAGGAGCACGCAGCATCAGGGCAGGGCAGTCACAGCCTGAGAGAATCAAACTGGGATCTTACTGTGCAGGGACCAGGAAGGGCTTCAAACTCACAAGATAAAGGAGGGACCCCCGGAGTGGGCGATCGAGAGGGGGGTCAGTGATGGGGGAGGGGGAAGTGATGGGGGAGGGGGGTCAGTGATGGGGAAGGGGACAGTGATGCGGGAAGGGGACAGTGATGGGGGAGGGGGTCAGTGATTGGGGAAGGGGTCAGTGATTGGGGAAGGGGTCAGTGATGGGGGAGAGGGTCAGTGATGGGGAGGGGGTCAGTGATGGGGAGGGGGTCAGTGATGGGGAGGGGTCAGTGATGGGGAGGGGTCAGTGATGGGGGAGGGGGGTGTGTAATGGGGAAGGGGGTGCGTAATGGGGGAGGGTGTGTGTGTTGGGGGAGGGGACGTGTGACGGGGAGGGGATCAGTGATGGGGGAGGGGACAGTGATGGGGAGGGGACAGTGATGGGGAGGGGACGTGTGATGGGGAGGGGGTGTGTGATGGGGAGGAGGTGTGTGATGGGGGAGAGGGTGTGATGGGGAAGGGGACAGTGATGGGGAGGGGGTGTGTAATGGGGGAAGGAGGTCAGTGATGGGGGGAGGGAGGTCAGAGATGGGGGAGGGGTTGTGTGATGGGGGAGGGAGGTCAGTGATGGGGGAGGGGGTCAGTGATGGGGGAAGGGGTCAGTGATGGGGGAGGGGGTCAGTGATGGGGGAGGGGGTCAGTGATGGGGGAAGGGTTCAGTGATGGGGGAGGGGGTCAGTGATGGGGAAGAGGTTCAGTGATGGGGGAGGGGGTCAGTGATGGGGGAGGGGGTCAGTGATGGGGGAAGGGACAGTGATGTGGGAGGGGGTGTGATGGGGGAGGGAAGTCAGTGATGGGGGAGGGGGTCAGGGATGGGGGAGGGGGGGTGTGATGGGGGAGGGGGTGTGTGATGGGGAGGGGACGTGTGATGGGAAGGGGGTGTGTGATGGGGGAGGGGACGTGTGATGGGAAGGGGGTGTGTGATGGGGGAGGGGACGTGTGATGGGAAGGGGGTGTGTGATGGGGGAGAGGACGTGTGATGGGAAGGGGACAGTGATGGGGGAGGGGGTGTGTGATTGGGAGGGGACAGTGATGGGGAGAGGGTCAGTGATGGGGAGGGGATCAGTGATGGGGAGGGGACAGTGATGGGGAGGGGGTGTGTGATGGGGGAGGGGGTGTGATGGGGGAGGGGGGTGTGATGGGGGAGGGAGGTCGGTGATGGGGGAGGGGTCAGTAATGGGGGAGAGGGTGTATGATGGGGGAGGGGTGTATGATGGGGGAGGGGTGTGTGATGGGGAGGAAGGTCAGTGATGGGGAAGGGGACAGTGATGCGGGAGGGGGTGTGTGATGGGGGAGGGAGGTCAGTGATGGGGGAGGGGGTGTGTGATGGGGGAGGGGGGTGTGTGATGGGGTGGGAGGTCAGTGATGGGGGAGGGGGCAGTGATGCGGGAAGGGGACAGTGATGGGGGAGGGGGTCAGTGATGGGGAAGGGGTCAGTGATGGGGGAGGGAGGTCAGTGATGGGGAAGGGGACAGTGATGGGGGAGGGGGTCAGTGATGGGGAAGGGGTCAGTGATGGGGGAGGGGTCAGTGATGGGGGAGAGGGTCAGTGATGGGGAGGGGTCAGTGATGGGGGAGGGGGTGTGTAAGGGGAGGGGGTGTGTGATGGGGGAGGGGACGTGTGATGGGAAGGGGACAGTGATGGGGGAGGGGGTGTGTGATAGGGGAGGGGACAGTGATGGGGAGAGGGACAGTGATGGGGAGAGGGTCAGTGATGGGGAGGGGATCAGTGATGGGGGAGGGGACAGTGATGGGGGAGGAGGTGTGTGATGGGGGTGGGGGGTGTGATGCGGGAGGGGGTGTGATGGGGGAGGGGGTATGTGATGGGGAGGGAGGTCAGTGATGGGGGAGGGGGTGTGATGGGGGAAGGGGTATGTGATGGGGAAGGGAGGTCAGTGATGGGGAAGGGGGTCAATGATGGGAGAGGGGGTCAGTGATGGGGGAGGGGTCAGTAATGGGGGAGAGGGTGTGTGATGAGGGAGGGGGGGTGTGATGGGGAGGAAGGTCAGTGATGGGGAAGGGGACAGTGATGGGGGAGGGGGTTGAGATGGGGGAGGGTGGGTGTGATGGGGGAGGGGGTGTGTGATGGGGGAGGGAAGTCAGTGATGGGGGAGGGGACAGTGATGGGGGAGGGAGATTAGTGATGGGGGAGGGGCTCAGTGATGGGGGAGAGGGTCAGTGATGGGGAAGGGGGTGTGTGATGGGGGAGGGGGTGTGTGATGGGGAGGGAGGTCAGTGATGGGGAAGGGGACAGTGATGGGGGAGGGGGGATGTGATGGGGGAGGGGGTGTGTAATGGGGGAGGGAAGTCAGTGATGGGGGAGGGGACAGTGATGGGGAGGGAGATTAGTGATGGGGGAGGGGGTCAGTGACGGGGGAGAGGGTCAGTGATGGGGGAGGGGGTG